>NW_026057582.1:39735225-39802685 GCF_023721935.1 Panthera uncia | reverse complement strand
TTCCCCCCTACAACAGCCAATGTGACCCCCAAAAAATGGAAAGCAGGTCATGTTACTTCCAAGTTTCAAAATCTTTTGGTGGCTTCCTGCAATGTTTGATATAAAGACCAAACTCTGCACCTTGGTCTGGGTATGAAAGGGCACTGCCAACCTTCCAATCCCACTTCTTGTCACAGTCCCCTTTGCCTACCACACTCTATCTACACAGACCTTTTTTTTCAGTTTCTAGAATGACCCCAGAACTTTCTTGCCTCTGGGCTTGGTATTTTCTGTTATTTGGAATTTTAATTATTTCTCTCTCTTTTTTTTAAATGTGTATTTATTTTGAAAGAGAGTGAGCAAGCACATGTGAGCAGGGGAGGGGCAGAGAGAGACTAAGAGAGAGAATCCCAAGCAGGCTCTGCACTGTCAGCTCAGAGCCTGATGTGGGGCTGGATCTCACAACCATGAGATCATGATCTGAACCAAAATCAAGAGTCAGACACTTAACCAACTGAGCCACCCAGAAGCCCCTCTTGAATAATCTCCTACGATAGTGGACTACGCAATTTCCTCCTTCTCTGACCTTCCTATCTAAGTGTCACTACCACCAGGAAACTCTCACTCTCATACACATCATTCTATTGATTTCCTTTTTCATTGAAACCCTTCCTCCCCACCAGTGTAAGCCCACAAAGGTGGATTCATGTCTGCCTTAGTCACCATTATATGGACAGCATCAGGCATGTAGTATACCTTATTGGTTGACTCAAAAGAAGGATAAATGAATTGGTAACGTCTTGCTTTTGCAAGGCTGGCATACATTCAGTAAAATTTATTTCATTCTGTATTAGAGTGTTTTGTGGGGTTGCAAAGATAGAATCCAGAAATGCAGAGACTATATCTGTGAGTACCTCATCCAGACTTCAGTGGAAGGTGAGGTTAGCATTTAAAAGGGGCGGGGAATACCCTGGAGCAGGTCTTGGCTCTGAGAATTAGAAGTATGTGAGTTATATCCTCCAAGCTGCATGATTACATCAGCAAGAAAGGATGATTTACGTGAGTGGTAAAAGAGCTGGATGATGAATCAGAATCACCATCTAACAGGGTCATTATTTCTTAGAGGCACCATAATGCTTGCCATCTGTGAACTCTGTCTCTACAGGCAAGTTCAAGGTTGACCTGAATCCATCTTAGGAGCGAATCTATGCTCCACTCTGTGCCCAGGCAAAATTTACTAGGGAGTTGGGGTTTACTACGTCCCCAAAAATGACACTGAAATATAACAGAGATGTAATCAGCATATCACATCTTTATTATACACACCCTACTGAAGTATCAAAGAATATCTGTCACTAGAAAGAATAGGCTCTGGGGCCACCAAGGGGTGGAGCAATTCTATCCAAGCCTGAAAAGAAAATCTCCCCAGTGTTCTGAAGTCACCATTTAAAAATCATAGATCAATATGCAATCTGGGCCAATGCTTGCCTTATGACTACTTCAGAAGGTAAAGGCAGTGAGGTGAGCGGCTTACAGGCAGTCTTGTTTGGGATGCCTAGGCCAGGACAGCACCTTCTATCGCGGGGCAAAGTCTCATAAAAGTAGCTTAATTGTTGTGAATAGTCTGAGATGGAAGGCTCAGTGTCTCCATCTAAGTATTACATTGCATTCATCCTCACAGAAGCCAAACTTTATCCAGCAGCTACCAGGTCCGTCTTGTTGAAAGCTGGTGCCAGGGGCAGCGGCTACAAGGGAAGGGGCCTAAGTCCTCAGAATGATTCTGAAATGTGCGCTGTGAAAGGTAGCGACTCTCCAGGAATCTTGACAGCCTGACTTATGAATTCAGTCTCATGAAAGCAAATAAAATATGGGACTAGAAGATGGTTTTTTGTTTTTTTTTTTTTTCTTTTTTTTTTGCTTAGAATTACGGGAAGAAAAGTAAGTGGGTCACACTTATTTTGGTTCTCTTCAAATGTTTTAGGACAGAAGCAATATCTGGCCTAATAATGAGAAGCAATAATAAACATCATAAATGTTAGGTCTATTTAGAAGACCTCCATCTGGTAGCCTTCCTGCAAATCACTCCCCCAGGGAAGAGAGAAGCGTTTCCCTACCATGAGGGGCAGAGCCCGGCAAGCTCCAGCTGCTGCAGCTGGTGTCCACAGAGAGAAAAGGTGCAGAGGCCTGCTTCCCGGGGCATGAGAAGGGATGGAAGCAGCTGAGAGCCCCCTCAGTCTCTCTAATTAAAAAGCAACATATACCTAGGGGCACACTCACCAAGGTGTTTTTTTACTACGGGTCTGGGCTGCCCGGCTCATCTGCTTATAACCAGAATGCTCTTCAGCACGCTCATTGAAAGTACAGGTTTATGCCCTGGCGTATTCTGATTCTGTAGTTCTGGGGTATGGGCAGAGTGGGAACCTGCATTTTTTAATTGGTACTCTAGGAGATTCTGAGAAACCTGGTGCTCAGGCAACACTTTGAGGACCATTGGCTTAACCTGGTATTTCTCAAACTGGTATCACTGGATGCCTTCTTAAGAGTGCCACAAAGAGGATTTTTACATTTTGTAGTTTTTATTTTGATAATCGTTCAACTATTAAGAACATTCTGGATCATCTGGATGATAATTTTATAACCAAACACTACCACAAGACTTCCACTGAAGTGTTTACATTCAGGTTGCACTTTTAACCTTGTCTCAGGCTAGGGAGTCTTTATTTAGATCTAGACCCGATCTGAATGTTCAAGCCAACGTGAAGCCCAAATGATAACCTGTCATCAGCTCAGGAAGGGCACAGAGGAAGGAAAGGAGCAGAGTTTGACAAATAACATCAACATATTACATTTGGAGGGTCTATGGGATGTCCAGCCAACAGTGGGGAAATGGGCGTGGAGCTAAGGAGAATTCGCCAAAGCCAGAGATCTGTGAGGTGGGGCACCAAAGGCAGTGGCTAAAAACCTGTGTGGGGGACAGCAAGGAAATGAGGGACAAAGAAAGACAGGGACAGAACTCAGAGGCAAGACAGGAACTGGAAGGAAGGTGGCAAAAAAGATCAGAAAAGAGGTCAGAGAGTAAGGGGTGGAGCAGGAAGGGGAAACATCAGGGAAATAAGGAGGAAAAAGTTCCGAGAAGGAGAGAACAATGTTCACGAGAGTGGGGATTGTCGTGGAATTTACTGTTACAGGAAGTAAGTTACAAAGCAGTCAGTTCAATGTGATAGCACTTGTGCGGTAACAAATTGTATGTGCCCAAATACTTCAAGAAAATTTCTGAAAGGAACAGGAATGGCAAAACCAAACCAAAATCCTATGATTATCTCTGAGAATTAGATCAGGATGGTGGAGAAGGGGGACTGTAACTTTTATTTTGCACTATTTTGTGCAGTTTAAATGTATTATTTTGAACATACACCACTTTCTCTCTAGTGTTTTCAGGACTGGCCAGCAGGATGATATTAAATTACCAGAGAGGACAAAAAGATGAGATTCAAAAGAGGCCATTTTAGGGGCAAGAAGGTATCACTGGTGACTTTCATCAGGATGGTTACAGGTAGGAATGTGAAAGCTGGCTGCCACAGTCTAAAACACTGCTTCTCAAGCTCTGCCATGCCTAGGAATTACTAGGGGATCTTGTCAGAACGCAGATTCTGATTCTGTAGGTCTGGGATGGAGTGACATTTCTAATAGCTGTCACATAAGACTCACATGGCTGGTCCAAGCACCCTACTTTTGAGTTGCAAGGTAAAGAAATCAGAATGTAGGGAGTTCGTGAGTAGGAAGAGAACACTATTTCCCAAAAATGTGTTCCCTAGGAGATGAACCATGAGGAACACTGATAAAAAAAAAAAAAAATCTACAGGTTTGGTAAATACCACACATACATCCTGATGAGTCACATTGGGTATCAGTGTTTTATTGAGAATCTCTTCATTGGCTTTTCACTCAGATGTTCCTAACAGTCAGGGTCAACCTTGCGGCAATGAAAAGTTATCCATGCTCTCAGATTCTGATGTTCCTCACAGACCTTCCCGGAAGGCGTGGGAGAGCAGAATTATAGGGCAGCAGAAGTTCAAGGGTGCACAGAGGAAGGGAACTGGAGTATGACAAACTGCATTTCGTCTCCGGTGCCATAGCTCTAGAGGCCTCTGAAGGGCAAAAAGATCCAAAAATAAACCTTATCAGGGCGTGTGCACCAGTAAACCCCGAAACTCCTTGACAGTACATATTACGATGCCATCAGGTATTTGCCAAACCTTATTCTAAATAAATATTTCTGGACCTTTCTGCAACTTAGTTCAGCCTCAGCAACATGGCTCCAAAGCCAGGGAGATGAGCATGCTGTGAATACTTGAACTTGAATGCACTCATTCGGCCAGAGGCTTCAGTGGGCAAGAGCAGGAAACCACCGAAGCTGACCTGACTTTACTGCTGACAGAGTCCTGCTTGACGTGAGCACAATCCTACTGTCCACTGACAGTGATTAAGAACGGCCTGGGGGATGCTGGGCAGCACTGATCCTCTCACCTGCTGAGATGGAGCAGGTGAGACGAGGCGGAACCTCAGAGCTCAGATAACATGCTGGCAGCGCTGAGTCATCCGCCCAAGACCTCGGGAGCTTGGCTGCCCCAGAAAGGCCTTTTAGACTCTCTTTATACATAATGCAGCTGAGCGGTAAGTTTCAGCAGGAGACTGGATTTCAAAGGACCCCTCGGTGCAGAGAGCAGAGGTTATTCACCCTGGCATGCCTGAATCATTTGAAAAGACTGCCACTCTCTTCTCTCTAATGTCTGAACTTGGCAGCAGAGGGTCCAAGCCATATGGGGCAACTTGCACAGAGATTAGAATGACACTAGAATTGGCTCGGAAGCCTTTGCATTCACAGCTGCGGTTGTCCATCGCCTTAGCTCTTCATGAGACGTCTGGTCACTCAGTCAGTCCCAGCTGTCACACTTATCTCTCAGATTTACTAGGGAGAGAAATGGGCCTGCACAATTCAATTTTCTCCTTATTAGCTTCCCAATTTATTTGCTTTTGAGAATATATATACTTGAACAGCGCTGCACACATGGTGACTATTTCAGGGATGCTATTTAGGGGATAAAATGGAAACACGGGTCTGTTGAAGTACAGTGACAGGAACTCAGGTTCAGCAAGACTCAAGCTCAACTGCTTCAGGACCGGAAGGGATGGCACAGGGTGTGTGCTTATGCTATTCCCCAGGGCTCCCTGCAAGTTTCAGGGTCCATCCCCATCACGGTCAGAGTGGTAGGAAAAGAATCCAAATTGGTTTCAATATTCACCCAACAAACACACACTGCCACTGTTAAATGTCATCAAATATCCTCACTATTGCACACACTAAATATACTTTAAACTCTCAGGGAAGAGTTATTTGGGAAATTGAAAGTCAGTTATATCAGCCCCTACATGATAATGCCATGTGTCTAAGCCACCAGTAACCATGCAGCAGGGTTATCTTTTTATTACATCCCTCTAGATTCCCCTGTTCCAATGTGTTAATTTTAAAGAATTTAGAAGCTAGCTTTCAATCTATAATGGGAAAGATTTTGCCCTCTATTTTTATATGAAGCACTTTAATCACCACCAAGATCACTGGGTTAGCATATACACAGGAAGGAGGGTGTACTCTTGAAATCATTTACCCACAAAGGCAAAATACTCCTAAAGAAGTGACAAGCAGAGGAGATGGGTGGAAGGGGACTTTGAATAAAGCTGTGCTTTTAGGGTTTGTTTTAAAGTTCTACCTGGGTGTTCTCCACCCAGGAGCTGGAGAGAGGTTCCCTCCTTTCCCTCAATGCAGCCCATGAACTAGACTGCACAGGGCTTAATTTATTCACTGACTCTTTGATTCCTTTCTGAATTCTGTAACACAACTGCAGTCAGGTGTAGTCGATGATTTGGGAAGAAGAATGCTACACGCTCTTCACGTACAAATATCTGTAACACAAAACGACTTCCATTTCTCGCCCGTTTGAAGTCTTCAACTCACAGGAAAATTTCTCACAGGAAGATTATAACGACCAAATTAAAATCATCCTCAATTATATGTGACTTTAAAAATCAACTTAGGTCTTGCTTGAAGAACAAGAGAAATTCTGGCGTTAACTTTAGTCCCTGTCTTTCCTGACTAGTTGGGACACAAAAACCTTTATCAAGGTCCAAATGCCTTGTTCCCTGGGTAAGAGAGAGGAAGGTGCTGAGATGCTACCGGGGCCATTTAAATGGGTGCGAATTTGGGTGCGAAATAGATGTGCTAATGATGGGTCGATGCAGCCACTCTCCATCACTGAGGGGTGGGAGATTGGAAATGAGCCTTGACAATCACAAAACACCCACCCTTCCCAAGTGAGGAAATCCAACCCCGGGATGAAAGCAAGGACACATTCCCTTCATTCAGGATATCCAGGCGCGTCCACAAAAGTGCTCATCACTGGGGAGGGGCGGGGATTGAGCCAGCGCAGCTCGGCCCCCTGGAGCACGTGCCTCCCACGCAAGTCCCAGCTGGGAAGCCCGCTCTCTTCGTCATCTCCTCACCCTCCTCCCCTGGCTGTTCTCTGGGCAACTGGTCGACCAGCCAGGCCAGGCTGAGTACCTAGGAGCACCCAGGGGAAGAACACTACTGCGCAGACAAGTCGCTTCAATGAGGAAAGCGTCACTTTACCTTGTTGCTTACTGAAGAACAGCAGAGGAGGCGCGACGCCGGGACCCCGCGGCTCAGGGCCCTGGGCGGCCGCCGGGCTTGGACCGGAGCTCGTGGCTTCCGCAGGTTTGCGCTGCTGCGCCGCGGGCCCGTCGGGCGCCGGAGCCCGGTCCCCGGAAGGCAGTTCGGGGCCGGTCTGGGGGGCGGCCGAGGGGAACTTGGGGAAGGGGCCGGGCGCGCCCTCCTCAGCCCGGGCGCCGGGCTCCTCCCGGATGGCGTCCAGGGCTCCGGGCTTCATCGGGGGCGAGTCCTGCTCCCGTTTGGGGCTCTCCTCCGAGGCAGAGGACGCGTCGCATGACTCGATGATGAGCTCGCTGTCCAGCTCGGCCTCGCGCTCCTCCCTCAGGATGCTGTACTGGATGGACGGCGACGCGGGCGACGGCGGCGGGCCGCCCACGTGTCCGAAGGTCACGTAGCCCGAGGGCAGCGCGTCCTCGGCGGCCAGCGGGTCCTCGGACACCAGCTCGATCTCCGAGTCCCCCGACTCGGCGCTGCTGGCCTCATGGTCCAGGGGGCTGGGGATGGCCGGCAGCCCGGACCTGGCCTTGGCCTCGGGCCTGCTGGCCACCTGGCCTACCGGCCGTGGGCTCTCCGCCGTTTCATAGGATAACCCCTTTGCTTCTTTAATGGCAGTGATCAGCTCGTCCTCGGAGATGCTGCATTTTCCCTGGGATTCTGCAGCAGATGGTTCTGTGGTCCCACAAAGCAAAAAAGAGCCAGAGAGGCACGCACACGGACAGACAGATGGACATAGAGAGAAGAAATAAAACAAAATTCCATTAGGGGAGATGTTTTCTTGTTGCTGGAGAAACACATTTATCTCATTAGCACAAAAATAGTCTGTTTGCAGGGCTATGCTGAAAAGGCAGGCCACCTGAAGGAGAAGGCTAATTACTGTTATGGCCCAATTAATCAGCGCTTTACATACCTATCTATCTTAATCCAGCTACTTAAAAAAAAATGACAAAGCAATTTCTTAGCAACAGCACCTCGGTTGGTTTTTCTCTTTCAATGTGGCAAACATCCTGGAAGTCATGGTTTTAATTTCTGATACCTTCTCTCAGGGAAGTGTTCCAAGTTCACAGATTTCATCAGGTAATCTGACGTATATAACTCTCTAATGTGGCCCACCAATATCAACAAATCTGAACATCATCCATTACTCCTTGTCCATTGCTTTTCATGTTGCCTCCTTAAGTGAGCAAAGAAAGCTTAGTCTGGACCCTAAGTCCCTTAGCCCCTTAGTCTGGACACAATGACTTCTGAGCTTTACATTTCCCATAAGAATCAATACTTTTACTCATTTTTAGTGAAACGTGTAACAAAGTAGGGCAATATAAGAGAAAGGTTTTGCCAGTTCTACCAAGCAGGCTGTGAAGATTACCATAATGCACAATCCCCCCTGGGTTTCTAATGGATGGTGGAGCCCACCATCATTCTTTTTCCTCTCCTCCCCTCCTCTTGAGAAGAACAAAACCTGAGAATCACCCCCAGTCCCCTGGGTGAATGCCTGCCTTCTGCCTGATGTTTATCCAGATGGCCTGAAAACTTCACCAGCAATCTTGCTGATATTTCTCTCCCTTAGACGACACTATCTGGGAACACCATGACAACAGTTTTCAGGAGCTTGGTTTTTCCCTTGCCATACAGCAGGTCCTTATTTCAGAATATCTCAGACAGTAGTCTCTGGCCCTTTTATAAGCAAGAAATACTCGTCATTTCTCCAAAGCTTTGAGGTCGATGATTTGGGAGGGTGGTAAGGAGAGCAGACTATGGCTAGGTCATCTGTTGCTTTAGGACTGTGGGAGAACCTCAATGGATCAAACATTTTAGATTTGTCTAATTCTTTATAGAGCAGGATTGATTTTATCCTTTAACCTGACAGTATTCACTCATCTATTACAGGTTAGGCTTTCTTATAGGTGTTTGGGGGGCACCTGGGTGGCTCAGTTGGTTAAGTGTCTGACTTTGGCTCAGGTCATGATCTCACAGTTTGTGAGTCTAAGCCCCATATAGGGCTCTGTGCTCACAGCTCAGAGCCTGGAGCCTGTTTGGAATTCTGTCTCCTTCTCTCTCTCCCCCTCCCCCCACACTTGCCAGTGCTCTCTCTCTCTCTCTTTCTCAAAAATAAACATTAAAAAATTTTTTCATAGGTATTTAGGATATATTAATGAATGAAACAGGTAACAAAATTTCTGCTTATATTTTAGTGGGAGAACACAGTACATCAACTATATATAATAAATGAGTAAAGTATATAGTATATAAGAAGATGTTGAGTGCTATGAAAAAAAAAAGTAGAGTAGGGTTTAGGGATCAGGAGTGCTGGGACAGGGTGGGGTGAATTTGCAATTTTAAATAGGATAGTCAAGATAGACCTCATCTGGAAGGTAACCTATATTCAACACTCAAGGAGGTAAGAGAGTGACTCATGAGGATAATTAGAGGAAAAAGCATGCCAAACAAAGGGAACAGATAGTACAAAGGCCCAGAAGTAGGAGCTGCAATGATTTCTAGGTATCACAAGGAGGCCCAAGGGGTCTGACCAATATCACCACTGCTTGTACACCATTCCTAGGAAACCACGAAACAGGCAGGCAGGGCCTGGGGCTCAAAGGCTACAAGTGTCCTGTAAGGCAGCCTGCTCTGTGTGCAAGCCGACCTGGTGCTGGATGGTTCAGGAGACTGGCTAGTGTCCACTCATTTTCCACAACTAAGAGCCCTGGGTGGCTTTGTATTTGTTTATGTGATGACTTCGTTCATGTCTGTCTCCATACGCTCCCCTGCTTTCTCCGACCCCAGACCGAAAGCACCAGGACCGCAAAGGGCAACCAACATCTTTTCATTTGCTGTCATATCTCCAGCACCTAGTGCAATGTCTTGTGCCCAGGAGGTCCTCGATAAAGAAGAGCTGATGTGAGGACTAGCTCACATCTTTAGAACGGTGGTTCTTAATCACATGTATGGCTCAGAACAGCTCTCAGAAATTCTGACTTTAGTAGAAATAAGTCTGGAGGGGCCTAACCATCTGCATTTTGTATCTCCAAGGGTAATTTTTTTTTAATTTTTATTTATTTTTGAGGGAGAGGAAACGCAAGTGAGGAAGGGGCAGAGAGAGAGAGAGGGAGGGAGAGAGAATCCCAAGCAGGCTCCACACTGTCAGTTCAGAGCTGGACTTGGGGCTCAAACTCACAACCATGAAATCATGACCTGAGCCAAAATCAAGAGTCGGACACTTAACCGACTGAGTCAGCCAGGTGCCCCACTCCAAGGGCAATTCTAAAGTCACCTCCAGTTAGGGTTGGCAGATTTAGCAAATAAAAACACAGGACATCCAGTCACATTTGAGTCTGTGCTAAGCTTTGAATTTTTTAAGTGTAAGGATATCCTATGAAATATGAGTGTTTTATTTGGCAACCCTATCTCCAGTTGAAAACCACTGAGGTACAGCACTCAGAAAAGGCTCAAGGATCTTGCTTTATTTACTCAAGAATAGGATGGTATCAGACAGCTGTGGGGTGTGGGATGAAAGGCCCTAATGCCTTTCATCTTGGGCAGGTGAAGGTACTACCCTGAAAAGAATCCATCCTTAATATGAGTTAAAAGAACCTCAGTAGAAATTATAGATGCTATCCTTTGTTCTTAATAGGAACCAAAAGTTTAACAAAGTGCTAAGAGGAATCAGGGAAAAAAACTAAAACAAAATAGAAGTTTTTTGTACTCTTGCTTTTAAAATGTATGGACCTGTAGCTGAGATACTGGTTAGTATGTGTCACAACTGACCCAGCAAATCTAGAAAGAGTCAGCAAAAATAACTGAACAGATTATAAAAACTGGGAAGGTTAGAACTGCCCTGCCTGGGGAGATGTGTTTGCTGCTGCTGCTAATTATGACAATATAATTTAGAATGATAAAAGGAAAGGTGAACATGGGCCAGTTTACCAAGTCACAGATGCCACCATCCAACTGTGAATGATGTTGCCATTCAGGTCTCCCCTTTGCCCCTGGCTCATTCTTCAGTCACCCTCCAGAGAATCGTTTGAGAACACACATCTGATTCTGCCCCTCTTCCCTTCCTTCTCCCCAGTCTGGCCACACTGACCTTGCAGCTGCTCCTTGAACACACAAAACATTCCCAGCTCCAGGCCTGGTACCTCCTCCTCACGTGTCATCATGATTTGCTCCTTCCCTACCCCACTTCAGGTCTCTGCTCAGAGGCATCAGCAAGGAGAAGACTTTCCTCACAACCACCCCATCACTCTTTCACTCTATATCTTGCTTTATTTTTCTTCATTACCATTATAAATACCTAATATTATGTTACACATTTATTTATTTGTATGTAAGTCTTCCCAATAGAATATAAGTTCTGTGCAGGCAGAAACCTTGTTAGGTTTCAGCACTGCTTTCCCAGTGGTGATGGGACAATGCCTGGCATGCATGACCATAAATGGTCAACACATATTTGTTAAGTGAATGGATGAGTGAATGAGTGATGTCACTTCCCACATCAAAACCCTCCAGCAGTTTCCCATTGCATTTGGAACAAAATCCAAATTCTTCATCCTAGCATGTGAATCCCTGAACAATCTGGGCCCTGCCCCCCGCCCCCACCTCTGACTCTGATCTATGCCATACTTTTCCTTTGTCCCTGTAAAAACTAATAAAGGGAAACCTCACTAACAACTGAGAGGCTAGAAGGGGGTGCTATTCCACTCAATGTCAATTACAGGAAGAATTGTCAATTGCAGACCTCAACAGAAGAACCATCAACAGGAAAGAATGATCACTTACAGGCCCCAACAGAAAAAGATGTACATTGGCTCTTCTAGAAGAAATTGATTACCCCTGCAATTTGGCCAATGAGAAACCATCATCACTCTGAACGCCTGCTTTTCTCTGATGGACTTTCATTCAGAACAACCCCTCCCAACTTCCTTGGTCTTACCCATAAAATAATGTTCTTCTCCTCTGTTGGACTTGCCTATGGTTTTACCATAGATAGCATGTCCTGAATTGTAATGCTCTGCCATTCCTGAATAAATCAATGTTTTCTGGCAAAATAGCTATTTTTAAGGTTAACAGTTCTTTGCATCATCTTTCAGTTCCCAAATAATACAGCCTTGGGGCCTGTGCACTTGCTTTCCTCTGTACCTGGGGTCCCCATTTAACCCCCTCCTTTGAATTGTAAGCTCCTTCTCCTCATTCAGATCTCTGATCACATGTCACCTCCTCAAAGAGGCCATCCTTGACCCCTTCACGCCCAACACTCTATCACTCATTATTGTAATCAGACTCTGAAATTTCAGATGCTATGAAACTGATTTACTTTTTATTGCTTATTTTTTTTACTAAGGGAAGCTGGGATGGTTTAACAATGACCTCTCGATTGCTGTCCTTTCTGAGGCCAACATCTTGAAGAACATCCATGACCTCCATAACATACTCTTAGACACCGTGTCAGAAACACTGTGGTGCCAGTAGGCCAATGGTCTGGCATGTGTCAGGGCCCTTAGTACGTTTTCCTAGAATGCTTTACTTGTGTTCATGACTGGTCTTTGCTGAGAAGACATTTCCAATATGTAAGCTGTAAGAATTTTTGCCTCTGTACCTCAGAATACATTATTTAACATGATGAAAATAGCTCAGTACTTTGGAGAAACTTACAAAATGGAATAATTTATTGGAAGTGAAGGTAATATATTAGACTCCTTGCTTAAGCTTCAGGGTGTGTGGCTAAAATTGTTCTAAATGAGAATTTCTCCTGATTCGTAATTCACATAATTAGAATTATTAGAATTGGACAGATAATTAGAATACTACTAATAATTATTAGAATCATTATTATTATCAGAGTGTCACATGCCTGGAGTGCCAGGGGCTCTCAAGACAGGGAAGGGAGTTTTGGTAACCTCTTAGGATAAAAAGAACAAGGAGAAAGGCCTCAGTGGCAAGTTAATTCCTCCTATCTTTCCTGTTAGTTTTATTCTTATCTGTTGTCATTGGACTCCGGTGTTATGAGGTGAGGTGTCTGTGGAGAGAGGAGCAGCTGAACATGGGAGAGGACTGTGTACTGGGTCTGGGGACTTTCTTTTTCTTCAATAAGCTTTGGTTAGAATGTTTATTTGGAGCAACTGAAGAGAAAACATTGTCCTAATCCTGTGCTGTCAAGTGGACAACCCAAGGTTATAAAACTCCAAGATCATGTCAGCCAGATCTGTCTTTGTCTTATCTTGAAGTTGCTCCAAACCCCAATGGGCTATGGCCACTAAAAGAAAAAAAAAAAAAGGAAATTCCTTAATAATTCATAAACCCTACATCATATCAGGTCTTTCTCATCACCTCTGTAAACCGTAGTTTTTACATGAGGCAGGTGCCATGTAAATGGACCTGTATTGCTGGAGCATTTCACTCTTCATGAAACTGGGCTGAAGTTCTTCTAAACTGATCCCCAGACAACCCTGGAGCTTGAGAAAGCACAGCTGATACTATAGCTTACATCTTCCAAGCATCAGTATCTTCAACTCATCGGATAACAGAAGGATTTTACGATGCATTGTCACAAAGACCACAAGGAGGCTTTGAGACTTGGACATGTCCCTACCTTATCCTGTAATCTGGGACAAGTCATATCTAATTCACTTGGAGCCTCAGTTTTCTTATTTGTCATCACTATCCAAACCTCAATTTATGTCACATGGAAATTCACTGTGACCTCACACCTCCATGTCCTTGAGCCTTCTCGGACTGGAAGGCCACCCCTCCCCTTCACCTTTATTTCCTCCTGCTCTGTTCACCTGGGGAGCTGCTGGACTCCGATGTTCCTCAGCATGCTATGTTTCCCTCTCTCAGAACACAGATCACACTAGTGTGACTATTTCCTTGGTCATCTATCCCACTGGAAGGTAGAAACTGGTTTTTGTTTTTTCAGTTCTAACCTCACCAGTGCCTAGCAGAGTGCCTGACCAAAAGAAAGTATGTGGAACGTGTTTGTTGAGTGAATCAATGAATTTGAAAATCGGGGAGGTGGCACAGTGGATCTTTAAGATCCTTGGAGCTTTTTAGTTGAATGAGTCTGAGATCAGGTTGGGGAAGGAGAGGAATTGATGATAAAATCTTTAGAGAAACAGGGCAGGAGAGACTTACATTAAGTCCTCTCTAACACTTGGACTTACTGCATTATCAGGATTTAGAGCAATTGCTCCTAATAGGCTTTGGATCTGTTTTAAGACTTCACTAAAGCTCCTTCCTGACATACTGAAAATCATTTTTTTTTTTTAATCAGAAAGGTTTGTAAATCACTCTTGAGTCAGGTAAGAATGCCAGACACTGGAGGCAGGAGAAGATCCAAAGACATCTCATGGTTCTCTCTATCCTGATACCTTGTGAACATTCAAAAGAAGTAGAGATACAAAGGCTCCACTTTTGCCACCTGGGACTAGGTTCCCAGGGTGGGGTGGGGACACTCCTGCTACCACTCTGGCCTTTCACCCGTGTATAGGAGACCCCTTTGTGTTTGAGAGGATATACTGAGTATGGTTTAACACCCAGCCTTAGGTCACAGTAGGAGAATGTTCAAGATGAAAAAGATCATAGTTTAGTGAATTTGGAACTTTTTTACTCTAATCAAATGAATCCTTTAAGTTTAAGAAGTAAAACTGTATGCAGCACTTCAACAAAGTAAAAAGACCAAAACGATCCTGCTGAGATTGAAGGGAGGGGAAGAGTATCCTGTTTTTAGGTTTCCTCTCACTGTTCATGTCCCTCTGAAGACCCTGAAGTCCACCCCAGCCCTCCTCCATTGTACAGACATGGAGCTGGGCTGAGGAATGTGAAATGCCCTGTCCCAGGTGGCCTGGCTGGTCTGGGGAGGACAGCTAAGGTGCTCTCTCTGGGATGCCTCCAGGTGACCTGGAGGTCCAGCTGCAAAGCAGCACCTCCCTCTCTGCTCTGAATAGTGGAGCCACATGAGGATTGTCATGTTTCAGTGATCTTTACCTCTGTCTTCAAATGAGGAAAGAAACACTTTATAAGGCAAATCTGATAGGACTTTAAGGAAAATCCCAGATCTCAAACTTTGTACCATGGGCACAAGACTGAAAAAGTTGTGTTAGGGGGCCTGGGTGGCTCAGTCAGTTAAGCGTCCAACTCTTGATTTCAGCTTGGGTCATGATCTCACAGTTCATGAGATTGAGGCCCGTGTTGGGCTCTGCACTGACAGTGTGGAGCCTGCTTGGGATTCTCTCTCTGCCCCCCACCCCTCCAAATAAATAAACACTAAAAAAAGATTGAAAAAGTTGTATGTTTAATTAAATTAGTTAAACTGAGACTTAAAGGGACCCTTATAGTAAAATATTTTGAATGCAGATTTACATCCCTTTAAAATTCAGATTTCCAAATCCTGGGTTTTCCCAAGGCAAGGAACACTAGTTCCCTTACCTGTTCCAGAAGATGGGGGAGTGACAGATCCTGGGCTGTCATCTTCAGGCTCTGAGACGGTGACTGTGGGGACTGTATCAGGACTTGGTTTCAGACAGATATCTTGCTTCTCGGGGGTCTTCTCTTGGGTCGAAGTTTCAACAGAAGGTTCGATCTCAGTGAGTGTGATTTTGACGGGGGCAGTGGTCAGAGGAGCACTGTGCTGCTCTTCAGAGAGATCATCTACGTAAGGTGCAAATGTTGGTTCTTCAAATAAATGGTCCTTGAGGATTTTTCCCTCCACAGGAGCTGGTTTCTCCGGTTCACGGGCCTCTTCAGATTTTGTTGCGATTTCAATGTCCTTATTCTTAAAGTCCAAGCCTTTCTCTTCCAAGTTGGGGTGACACTGCTCCTGATACTTCACTTCCTCTGGCCTGGTTATGTCAATGTACTTATAGGCTTCTGCTTTCATCTGGTCTAGGGGGTCTGCTAAGATCTTGTTCACTTCAGTGGACTCTGCAGGAGTCATCTCTATTCCAGAATCAGAACTAAATAAGCCACGAGGCTCTGTCCCAGGCACATCTGGTAAGGAGGGCCCAGGGGTACTCAACTCCTCAGGGCTCTCTGAAGTGGTGACATGGCCATTTTCCTTCTGAAGAATTCCAGTGAAATATGTAGAATCCTCCCGAGGTGGGTAACAGATGTTGGAAATCAGAGATGTGTAACACGATCCTTCTCCATCTTTTGATGCTGTTGAAAAGGTATGATCCGTGGCACTGGAGACATCTGCCGCACCTATGAATCAAAACAGCAGCAGACAAGGAGTGGGTGTCTGGCTTCATTTCTCTCTCCTGCCTAACCCATCACCCACCCCGTCCTGTGGAGACATGGTATCCTTTCTCCTGAAGCCCTCGGAGTCCCCTCGGAGCACGCTCATGTTCATTTTCCTGGTCTCCCTCACAGCCCTCAGCACTGCTGTTTTCCGGGTGGCAGATCACACAGGTTCACAGAAGCTGCCACACCAAGAGAAGTTGGGGACAGATCCCAGAGGACTAGAAAGCTGATTTTCAACATCTACTATCTCAATATACAGTGACTTGGTCCTTCTTGGCCCTCTTAGGATCTCAAGTGTTAATGACTCCAAATAGAGCTGGAAATGTACGCTGATTCGAGTTTGTAAATCCAACAATGGGATAGCCAAGTGGGGAGAGGGGCTGTTCTTGGAGACTCAGCGAGCTGGGAGAGGCCACAAGAGACCCTCTGGCCTGGCCCTTTCAGTCAGGGCCACCTGCTCCACCTGGATTTATGCTGTCCCTTCTCTTTTTAAAGGTCTTCAGAGAAAGGGACTCCCAGTTTTCCAATAGCCTCATCCCAAAGCAGTATCACCTTAATAAGCACTTCCCTATTTCTTCGGTTTTCCCCTCATTTTGTTTCCCTCCTTACTCACCCACCTACTGCCCATCTTCTACCTCCCAGTGATATTCAAAGTGACCCACTGGGAATTTATTGGTTCCACTGGTGGTGCTAAGAACAAAGCAAATTTCTGAAGTTTGACTCAATGCAATGGTTTCACCTGGATTTCATGCCCATAACCCAGCCCAAAACTTCACTAATAGCGAGAAGAGGGGAAACCTCTGTAATTTTTCTTTGCTGTAAAATGCTGCCAGAGGGGGGAAAACCTAACATTTATTGAGGGCTTATCATGTGTTAAGCTGTGTGATTTTACTTAATTCTCACAACTCTTTTATAAACTAAGCCCCACATTCCCAACACATCACACACATACATATGCACAAATATACACTAAGCCCTTAGGACACACTGGAAGAATATTCCAGGGCACCAACTCATAAAAGTAAACAAAGTAGTAGCAGTGATACAATAATAGTAATAGCTAATATCTGAACGCTTGCTATGCGTCAGAGAGAGTTCCAAGCTTTTAATTAATATTGATTCACTTAATCATTAAAGTAATCCTAGAAGATAGGTACTATCATTAACTACATTTTACAGATGAGGAAACAGAGGAACAGAGTGGCCAAATAACTCACCTAAGATCTCACAAAGAGAAGGTGGCCCAGCCAGGATTCAAATCCAGTAAGTCTCAAAGTCAGGGAACATCCCCTAACACCCTTTTTACCACCTTAAATCAATTTGTAGAATTTTCTTTGAAGTAATTTTGAGCCAGTTTTATCACAAATAAACTTGGCTTCTGTCTTCTCCTAGCTCTCTTCTTGGTTGCTTAAGCCACTGCTTGGGGAATGGAAAAACACAACATCTCTAGCACCCCCCTGCCTCTGCACTTGCTGTTTTCCTTCCTTGGAGCTCTCTTCCCCCAGATACCTGCCTACCTGACCCCTTCACCACCAAGTCTGCTCAAAGGTCACCTTCATAAGGAAGATGACTCCAACCACTCTCTCTCAAATTGCAACCAGCCCTCATGTCCCAACTCCCTGGTGATCCTGTGCCTTCCTACCTTTCTCTCTACCTTTTCCTTTTCCTGTAACACTTGTCTCCTTCTAAAATACCACTTAATTAACCTATTTATTTATTACCTATTTATCGATTGTTGAAATATGCTCTATGAGAGCAGGAATCTTTGAATATTCGATTCATTGAGGCAGTCCAACACCTAGAAGAGGGCCTGGCACATAGTAAGTACTCAATAAATACTTGCAAAGTAAAAGAAGGTAATCTGAAGTTTAGAATAAAACACAAATAACAGGATTGTGTGAGAAGACACGTTGGAAGATCACCCAAAGTTGATAATGATCCTCTATTGAGCAAGTGGCAGAATTTTGTGAAAAAAAGACCAGTTCAAATCTGTATATTTTGGCAAAGCTTCTAATTGTACTTCCTTTACCCAAGGCAGCTCCTCTTTTCAAGTTAGACAACAACAACAACAACAACAACAACAACAACAAAAAGCTCAATTACAGAAGGAATAATGGTAATGATGGACTTTATTACCGAAGCATACATACACCATTAAAGAAACAGCTGTTAAAGTTAAATCCATATGTGCGCACATAACCTCTACCCTGAAGTATTTCAAAGCTTCTTTCATTATATGGGTTCAGCCTACATGTAGACCTCACCAGAGGCAGGAAATCAAACCTGAGGTATTTCACTACAGACATCTGGATCTGGGGATTGTCTACCACAATTCTCTGGAAGCACTTCCATGCATTACTAAGTAATTGTTTGCCAGAAAGTAAGGAGGGGCTTGCCCATGGATATAAACAGTGTGGAGGTGTGGGCCGTGGGGACAAGGATGCTCCCCTGGAGAATATGCAGTAGGTGGTTTCCAGGGCTGTGGCACAGTCATTGTCATTCAACTCCCACTTGACACTGTCACTGCAGGGGCCACCTCAGGGCTCCTGGCCCATAACGTCTATACCTGGCATGTTGCCCACAGTCTCCTGCCATCAGTTATCATACTACACACAGCTGTCAACAGCTCAGCCACTGGCCCCAGGGCTTTGCCCTGAATCACTGGATAATCCTTAAACTCTGCAGGCTGGCATTTGCGATGAGGTGAACGCCACATGGCCTCGCTCACAGCCCTATCTCTACTGCTCCTCTCGCTGACCCTCCACTCCAGGCACACAAAACCCCTCACAGTCTCACACTTACTCCACCGGCTTTTCTAGACCTACCTTCCACGCACCAATTCAAACTCTGAGCTCTGGTTCTTATAACGTACCTATCACTTCTCCAACACTTCATCCTTCCAATCTTCACGTCCAAATCTCTGCCTTTTAGCCTCAAGCCATTAAAGATAAGTAGCTTTTAAATGCTTCATCCTCCATGATGAATTTGCTGACCACACTGTCAGGACCTGACCCCTTCCTATATTCCTCCCTCCTCTTTCCTGTTGCAGCTAATTTATCCTGCTCCTATGGCATGTGTCCATGTTATGTCCTACTAACCTGTCACCTCCTGGAATTTGAGGCTCATGTCTTGCACACTATACTGCACATAGTAAGTGTCTGATACAAAATGAATAAACGGACCAATTGATCAATGAGTAGACTTATTCTATGTAGCTCCTCAGAACAAATTAGAACTGATGCAAGTTACAAAGAGGATGTTTTTAATCTATCATGTGAAAGAACGGTCTAGAATTCCAGTTACTCAACAAGGGTACGGTCCTGCATCTTGGGAACAAGAGTGTTTGGATCCCTGTGGGCACCCAGATAGAGAGAGGCCCGGCATCTGTCTAGGCAGGAGCAAGCATGTGGGCGGAAGTTGCTGAGACAAGTGCAGAAGTCCCTTCCACCTTTCTATGATTATTTATACTGACTGGCTGCCCCTGTCATCAGACACAACCTCCTCTACTTCTCTTTTTTATTTATTTATTTTTACTCTTTATTTATATTTTTGAGAGAGAGAGACAAGAGTGCGAGCATTGGAGGGGCAGAGAGGGGGGTACACACAGAATCTGAAGCAGGCTCCAGGCTCCGAGCTGTCAGCACAGAGCCTGATGCAGGGCTTGATCTCACGGACTGCGAGGTCATGACTTGAGCCACCCAACAGACTGAGCCACCCAGGTGCCCCTCCTCTACTTCTTCCTTACCTGTAAAAGAGAATCAATATAATTTTCCCTGAGGTGATGCCACAAAGAATAGGGGCTTCCCAGATGTACGTTGGTAATTAAGGGAATAGGATCTAGAGTGCATTTACATCATCTGCGAGTCTATAAACAGAATCAACAGTTAGGAAGAACTCCCACCCCTGAAATTCCTGGCCTACCAGCTCTGTCTTGCTTAAAGAGCCTGACATCAAATTGGAAGGACCCCTTTGCCACACCAACAAGAGGAGGAAGAATAAAGGCATTTGTATAAACCACACGTTTTAGGTGCGAACAGGTCAGGACCCTTGTAAAAACAACAAATAATGTCCCCTTTTCTTAAACTGAGCTAAATACCCCGAAAGTTTCTCTAAGGTCTAACTTACTGAAATGTGTATGCATTATATAGTGCCTATCAGACAGAACTCTTGAAAACCGAAAGTCCTTCTAGACAGTAAATTATGTGAGGGCAGAGTCCTGTGGGACTATAGATCTGAGAAGTTGAACTGAGCCTCAAGGCTCAGGAAAGCCAATTAATTCTTGTCAGCGCTTCCTGTAGAGCTGGCAGATGTGAGAACTGAGGCAGAGAGCAAAAGCCAGTTGCCCTCAGTAGGAACACTGTTAAATACAAATCCACCAAATAAAAGTGCTTTCCTTGTCTGGGCTAGAAATTACTACTTTCTTTATATAACCAAAGACTCCTTGGAACGTCTGACTTCCTCATTCTCTCCAGCTGTTTCCTTGGCCATCTAGAAGTCTGGCTTGCGTGGAGGCAGATGCACTTCGAGAGTCAATGTGCGGACCCGCAGATGCTGTCTCGGGAGGCAGCTATACAGGAAGGCACAGCAAATTCACGACTTGGATGCATTTAAATGGGATTGACATTAAAATTTTCAATTTACAAGCAACTTTTCAGGAACGGGCTCACAATAAAAAAACCAAAGGATTCACAGGCCACTATTTCTAGCCAAAAGCTAAGAGGAAGAAGAATAAAAATAAGCTAAAACTATTGTCATTAAAGCACATGTGGGAATCAAATCAGGCTTTTGCATCCGTCCATGTCCTAGGTCAGAAATACTAATCATGAGTTAGACAAATCAGTAACTGCATAAAGGGTGGGTGTTTTGTTTTGTTTTATTTTATATTCTTAATCCTCTGGCGATACTAAGGAATGAGGTAGTAAAGATGGCTTGTGGAAGGTGGTTTTTACATTTCCCGAGGAAAGTTTCAATCCTAAAATCCTTCAGCTCCTAAACTCTGACTCCTCCTCACAGAATTGAGCTTAAGGGACTGGTGGCCTACAGCTTAGTTTTGTATTGTGGCTCTACTACTGTCTGTTGGGAGACTCTGTGGACGCCTCTCTGTGTGTCAGTTCATTCATTTTGAAAATGGAGGCAGTTAATAGCTCCTTTTGTATCAGGCTGTTACGAGGATTAGAGGACATAATGCACTTAGCTCTGTGCGTGGCACGGAGCACACACTCAATAAATGAGAGCTGTAGATTTGATTACTACCTCTATTTTCCAAAGAGGATACTAGCCATTTGCAACACACTCCCATCTATTTATTAGTTTGGTACTTTATCTGTAACGAGGTGTGATCAAGGTCTTACGGGCTGAGAGTTAAGTATAGCCAAATCACCCTTGTGTTGCACTCTGGGGTCTGCCTTAGACGCTGAAGTCCCCAGAGTGCAAGGCCAAGGCTGTCCGCACAGCATCAGGAGCAGGTAGTTGTTCCTTATGTACCTTCTAGTGATGCAAATGACATAGATCCTTTCATGGATGTGGTGATGACCGACTTGAAGGTGAAAAGCTGAAACTTACCAAGACAATAGACAGTAAAGGAACAGAAGAATTCAGTGTCCAAGGATGAGCTTTCTCCCTTGTGACTAGAGCTCATTCTGACTCCTCAGGGTGAAGAGAAGGTGTTTATGGTTTAACATAATACTTATTATATTCAATAAAGCCCCCTCCCCCCTTACTGCTTTGAATGGAAACAGAGAGTGCCAGAAAGAAAGACTGATTATACCAAAAAGGTTTTCTGAGCACAGAGGTAGATGTGCTCTATTAGAGAAACATCTGGTTTA
This sequence comes from Panthera uncia, assembly GCF_023721935.1. NCBI lineage: Eukaryota > Metazoa > Chordata > Mammalia > Carnivora > Felidae > Panthera > Panthera uncia. Next base: position 39,780,905 of record NW_026057582.1, on the reverse strand, counting down.
CCCTTCTCCCTGGATAAAAAACAACACAAAACAAAACAAAACAAACAAAACAAAACAAAACAAAACAAAACAGAAAACACCAATTATTGTTTGAATAGAGCCAATGCTTAACAGAGTTTGGGGACATTAGCCCCATTAATTGAGAAGTATATTTTTAAAAGGGGGGTATAATTAAAAAATTGTAATGACAGTGGGGGTGGAGAGAGAGATACACATTAAAATTCAAGACTTAAAGGCCAGAAGCACTGACCCAAAGTAAATCTGCATTCCCTCTGCCCACAGTTGTCTGCCCTTAGGCTGCCGGTGTGATGGATGGCAGTAGCCTGCACCGAGTTTAGGCTGTAAGGTTTTTTCCCTGAAACTCCCACTCATCGTTTCTGAGTGCGGAGATATCAGCAGGCCCACAGCACGGAGGCTGTGACACATTTGACAACAGAGCCATTTAAGAAGGATGAATATACCAGGGAGGCTGTAGGAGCCTCTATGTCACCTAGAAAATATTCTCCCTCTGAAGTTAAATGGCCTGTGATTTAACATGAAAAATGGGTGCTGAAAAATCCAGGTACACCATTCTTTAAAAATTTATCTAGGTGATTAGTTAATAGAGTGAAAAAAGAAGAAAAATGAGCCTGCATTCTCTAGCAAAAGACTCTAAGCCAAAGCTGATGGCAAGTTTGGGGGTTCAAGAATATGAGTAACTACTCTTTCTTCCCCAATTTGCTGACTTACTGAAAGCTTGCTTGTCAGGATAATAGATTTAGCTGTTGAGACTGCAAAATTAATGTTTAATAAAAAATGATTCAGCAAGTTTTTGGTTTGGGTGGGGGTTGTTACATTCTTTTTTTTTTTTTTTTTTTTTTTGTCATCTTCCTGTATGAAGAGCCAGGGTATGTACTGCCTGTGAGTTTTCACTTTAGCAGAAAATTCTGTTAGAGGAAAAATCCTGGCCTGGCAGACAAACCACTGTCTAAGTTTCTCTGACAGTTCTCAGCAGCGCCTTGGAAAACACAAAGCTGCAGAGCATGGAGATAAAACGGGACTAGAAATTCTGAAGAGCTTGGGGTGTGAGATACATTTTTGCTTGCCATCCAAGGTAAAAATGCAATTCTGTGACCTTCCTTGGGGGGGCAATCATTTTTGGAGGGAGAGAGGAGGTAAATATTTCTAATTTACTTAGATTTCAGAAAAGATCCTTAAAACCCTACATAGACTTACCCTTGCCTTTTTTTTAAACAGCTTTATTGATTCATAATTCACAAACCATAAAATTCCCTCTTGAAGTGTACAATCAGCAGTTTTTATATATTCACTGAGTTATACAACCATTATCACTATCTAATCTACCCACCCAGTTCAGATGCATTCTCCTCTTAATGCTATCAATACAGAGAAAGCTCTAAGTTACCCCTGCCATGTAAAGAATTCTCTTTGGAACATAAAAAAGAACTATCCTATCCTATTTACCGTTTGTTGATAGAATATTGCTCTTTGATTCCCAAGGAGGAAAATAATTGTTTTGGGTCACATTACTCCAATGCTATGTACACACAGGTAATAGGAAAAAAAAAGGTAGGGGCACCTGGGTGGCTCAGTCAGTTGAAGGACTGACTTCGGCTCAGGTCATGATAGTAACGGTTCGTGAGTTTGAGACCCACATCGGACTCTCTGCTATCAGCGCAGAGCCTGCTTTGGATCCTCTGTCCCCCTCTCTCTGACCCTCCCGTGCTCATGTTCTTTCTCTCTCAAAAAATAAACATTTAAAAAAGAAAAAAGAAAGGTATACTCTAACCTTGTACATTAGTGGTTCATTTGCTCCCTCCCCCCACATAGAATCATCTAGCTAATCCCCATAATTCCTCTTACATGATCTTTCTCCCTTCCTTCCCCCTCCATGGCCACCTCCTCAGTGAGACTCTAATCACCTTCCACTTGAATGACTGTGGCCAGTTCCTAAGTGTCTGGCTTCTGCCCTCACGTCTTCCATACCCCACCTCTAGTCCCAGGTTTGTGGAAACAGACATCTGAAATAAACAGTAAACAATATGGCATAAAAAGAGCTAATCTCCCTAATATATAATGAGTTCCTAGGAATCAAGAAGAAAAAGCCACCAATCCATTTACTTAATAATAGACAAAGGACAAGAATAAATACTTTGCAGGGGAAAATCAATATAAGTGACCCCGGAACATAAAAATACAAATTAAAACAAACTTAAAATAACATTTCTCCATTTTCAGATTGGGAACCACTCAAAAAAGTTTGGCAATACACTCTAGTGAGGCTGGGAGAAACAGGCATTCTCATACTGAATGGAGGCTGGTAGGATTAGAATATGATATACCTCTAAGGAGGGCAATTTGGAGTGTCTATCCATATTATAAATTCATTTACTCTTTGAACCAGCACTCTTACTTATAGAAGCTAGTCTATAGACATATTTGCACATGTGTAAAATAAATATGAACAAAGCTGTTCATCACAGCATAGTTTAAAGTAACAAAAATTGGAATTAAGTCAAATATTCATGAGCAGGGCTGGGTCAAACAAATTATATGCTTCTACACATAGAATGCTGTGTGGTTGTATGAAGTAATGAAGACACTATGCATGCACTGATACGGAAAGATTTCCAGATAAATATTGCTAAGTGAAAAGTAAGGTGCAGAAAATATGGTCTAGAAATAACTATGGATATACGGAATGATAAGTCTTTTATAAGAAAAGGCGAAAATAAGAATATATATTTGCATTACAAGCATATATTTTGCATAAAGAAACACTGGAAGAATTCATGAGAAATTATTTATTAACCATGGGGTTGGGACAGGACAGAGAGTAACAGAAGTAGAAGGAAGACTTTTCATTGTGTCCTTCTTTTTAAAAACCATTTTCCTTTTTCCACAAAATGAATGTATACTATTTAAAGTTTTAATTTCATTTTAAAACAAAGAAAACGAAAAACAACAGGATTGCACAAGCTCTGATGGGAAGCCCCACCCCAGCTTCCTTCTTCCACATGACAGATGCTCAAAGGTGTGAAGACAAATATGTCCTCTCTGAGGTTCTCCTGGCTCAGGCTAACTTTCTTCATTCTCTCCTTCACGTGTTCTGTTCTCTGCACACTGAGTTCCTAGGAGCTACAGACTGCACCTTGTGCCTCATTGCTTCCCTCATGCTGTGCACACTTGCTAGCCAGCAAATAGATTTTACTTGGTAAATACTTATGGAGTGAATAAATATGTTTTCAGGTTCATCACACTGGTGGTTTCCGTTGGGGAATGCACTGCGATATGTCCTTTTCCCTCTAAAATCTGAGCTGGACCTGACCATAAGCTGATGAATACAGGGTGGGACAGTGAGATAATTTCCCCTACCAGTTTTGATTCCCATGACTTAAACTTTCTATTTTTACTCACAAACTTTTTCATTTAATTTAATTTAATTTTAATCTCAGTATAGTTACCATACAGTGTTATATTAGTTTCAGGTGTACAATAGAGTGATTCAGAAATTCCATACATCACTCGGTGCTCATCACAAGTGCACTCCTTCATCCCCATCCCCTATTTCACCCATCCTGCCACCCTCCACCCCTCTGGTAACCGTTAATTTGTTCTCTACAGATAAGAGTCTGTTTCTTGATTCACAAACTTTTATACCTGCTGCCCTGCACTATTGGCTCATGTTGCATCTGCAAGCTAACCAAAACCTGTGGGCATAGAAGTTGTTCTTTTGTTTCTAAATAACTGCATAATTTCAAAACACACTTAACCCATAGCACTGGGTGTTTTTCATAAGCTTGAAAGACATCAAATTCAGATGCAAAGAATTTTCATGATAATTGCCTATGACCTGCATCTATCATTTTTTAAAAATATAATTTATTGCCAAGTTGGCTAACATACAGTGTGTACAGTGTGCTCTTGGTTTTGGGGTAGATTCCCATGATTCATCACTTACGTACAACACCCAGTGCTCATCCCAACAAGTGCCCTCCTCAATGCCCATCACCCACTTTCCCCTCTCCCCCTGCCCCTCCATCAACCCTCAGTTTGTTTTCTGTAGTAAGAGTCTCTTATGGCTTGCCTCCCTCCCTCTCTGTTTGTAACTATTTTTTTCCCTTTCCATTCCCCCATGGTCTAAAGTTCTAGATATGAGGGAAAACACAGGATATCTGTCTTTCTCTGACTTATTTCACTTGGCATAATACCCTCCAGTTCTATCCCTGTTGCTGCAAATGGCAGGATTTCATTCTTTCTCATCTGCATCTACCATTTAGAACACACTGAAAAAGATCCTAGGAATGGAATCTACCTCAGTTTGGCATAATCCACAAAATCAAGCTAATGCTGGCATTAGGGACTTCACATTAGAATATGTTTCATAAAGGGAAATGTACAGCCACAAAGCATAGGGCCGTCCCTGTAGGGCTGCCTGCCACCAGTCCATACTGTGTCTTGATGGAAAAAAAAAAAAGATATCCTTCTTCTGGTGGACACAGACCTGTGCCGCAGGCTTGCATCCTCTGCTGAAGGTCTTGGGTTTTGTGCCAGTGTGGAGAACTGATCATAGGTCGCATAGGTCACTGGGATCTAAGACGACGTCATGTACCGCTTTGAGAGGTACATAAGGAAGGACAAATGAGGATGACAACGGAGGGATAATTCTGTTAGAAAGATGACGTGGCATGTGATGAGTCATGACGCGGTAGGAAGTCTGTTATGCCACGGTATGGTGTGGTGCGCAGTGCTGTGCTGTGGTACACGGCGGCGTGACATGACGACAAGACAGGACATGGCGTGTGATGTGGTGGGCTTCAGGGTATGGCGTTTTGTGACAGAAAAATCACAGGCGTCAAGAGGACCTGGAGCTCCATTTTCGTCGAGTTACTGATCTTTAATGTCATTAAACTCTCAGGAAAAGAGGAAGGTCACAACAATGACGAACATGTAAGTTACATGCTTACTATGCTCCAAACAAGATAGTTACACAGATTATCTCATTTCCAGCTTCAACAGTTTATGACACATTTTTTTAAATCACACTCATGCTATTGAAGAAGATATCGAAACTTCGAGAGGTTAAGGAACTTGCTCTGAGGAACACAACCAGAAATGGCAGGACCAAAAGTTGGATTTAGGGCAATCGGACTGCAAAGCGGATGCTATTAGCACTATTCTCAGAATTGCTGCAAGGATTAAAGTAGACTAAACAGTTTGTGGCTGGCTGCTTAAGCAAAGCTAGATGGATCTGATTTGGAGTCACATCATAGCTAATAATGCAGTAAAGTGGGAAGAACCTGTCTTGCACAACCTGCACAAAGTAGACTTCAATGGCTGATCAATGTTCGTTTCTTACATAAATTGTTAAGTGGTTGTGGCAAGAAAGTGTGTGTTCGAGAACTTATGATTTAACTGAGACTGTATCAAAGTGGATTTTAAAAACTCTTAAACTGACTGCCTTTTTGAGGTACCTGGGTGGAAGGAAGACTTCTATTTTGAAATGTTAATATTTTGAAATATTTTCTTTTCAGTATTATCATTACTTGTCATTTTGCCTTTATACAGCATTTCTTCTTCCTCGAGTTTTCAAAATCTAACTCCTATATTTTGGTAGTCATGGAATATTTGAAATGTAATTTTGTGTTTTGAGCATTGTTGATTTCAAATATAATCTAATATTGGAATGCATCTTATAAAACAGAAATAGGTGAATGACATCTTGGGGCAAATTAGCTTCAAACTGGAATTTGGGGCACATCACTTGGTAGACTCAAAGGCAAATCTTTTGCCTTTTACACACACACACACACACACACACACACACACATACATGCACATGTGTACACAAGTACACAAACACACACAGAGTCAAGATCAAAATATATAGAGAAAATGTATTCTACTAGGTGTACAGAAAATAGACCCCAGAGGTAGCCGTACTAACCAAGGGAAGTGACAAGAAAGATTAATGTCCTTTATCAACAACAGCATTCATTTTGCTCCCCTGAGCTATCTGATCTATGGGCTGAGGTAAACTGTGTGTTTAGAGCAAGACAATAACTCAGCCATTGAGGTGCCAAAGTTTGGGAGTATTGATCCAAGTGGCTCTCAGTGCTAAGTCAGGAAACTCTATCAACATTTCTTTTCTTCCCACTTTCTTCCCTTTTAACCCCAGGAAGAAAAGGACAATAAACAATAAGCAATCAATTAAAAAAAAACACGCATAACTTCTGACATTCATCCAAAATTTCAATCACCTGAACATTCTAAGGGGTAACTAGAATATTGCATTTTTCTAGTACAAACTACCTAAATGATGATCATAAAAATACTTTGTTTTTTAGGAATTTGGAGAAGGACCGCTACTGAAAGGATAGCAAGACTTGCTCCGGGGCTTTGAAAATAGGTATGATTTTAGAGAGGCAGAGGGAAGCAGTTAGAGGTTATCTCCGGGGCAGAAATAATAGCAAAGTCAAAGGCAAAATAATGAGTTGGAAAGAATCCCGACTCCAACAGGAGGGATTGCTTGGGAAGCAGAGGGAATTCAGGCCAGAAGGGATAGCTGGGAAGATGGAGCCAGCATGAGGACTTTAAAAAGTGGTGGGAAACAAGGACCCAGTGATTGTTCTAGTCCAAAAATAGCTTCCACAATGGCAGCATATACATTTGGGGTCATGTCAAATAAATGTGTGATTTTTAAAATTATAAACGTAATAATACATGATCAGTATAAAAATTTTTTAAAAATATAAACATACATAACTTAAAAAGTTACACTCCCTATCCCTACTTCCTAGTCTCTCTCTGAGAGAGAGAGAGACAGAGAGAGAGATCTGCTTTATATTTTAAAAGTCAGTATTCCATAGAATGAATGTTCTCATTCAGGCACTCCCCTTCTGTTGGACATTTATGATGCCACCATTCTTTTGCTATTAAAAATTATGCTGTAGGGGCGCCTGGGCGCCTCAATTGGTTAAGCGTCCAACTTCAGCTCAGGTCATGATCTCACGGTTTGTAGGTTCGAGCCCATGTCCTGTTCCGTGCTGACAGCTCGGAGCCCGGAGCCTGCTTCGGATTCTGTGTCTTCGTCTCTCTCTATCCCTTCCCGCTCGTTCTCTGTCTCTCTCTGTCTCTCTCTCAAAATAAATAAATAAACATTTTTAAAAAATATGCTGCAGTAAACATCCCTTGAGTACATGACTTTTCTATGAGACCACTGAAGTTCAAGAATGTAACTATTTTGAACTTTACTACATAGCTATTTGAAAATGGCCTAGTAAAACATTCTTCTTTGTGCCAAACCTGTATGTCAAACTGGAAGAATTAGAAGAAAACAAAGAAGGAGCAGGATTCAACAATACAGAGGCTAAGAAAAGGGCTGTTTCCAGCAGATGCTATGAAACAAGAGTAAACATCCACCAGGACTCGCATTTAAGTAGAGCCTGGAGCTCCAGACTTCAGACAGAATCGCTGTCAAAGAGACTGGAGGAAGTGGGTTCAAAAGAAAGACTTTTTTAGTACAGAAATGGCTGATTAGGAAAGTTTCACAGAATTGAAAGCATTGAAGCTCAACCTTGAAGGATGTGGAGGATTCCTAATAGGCTAAAAAATAGGTAAAGAATTTCTAAGGACGGAAGTGTGGCTGCTTTGATGTTCAGTCAGATACATTCACAAAGTTATTTGAATTTCCATATATTCCATCTAAAGTTTGGACACCGTCTCACAGTCATCTTCTTTGAATAGTCTGAAAGGAATCTGTCATGTTTGAGGTAAAAAAGTTGACTAAACCCTAAGCAAGCTAGTATGTGAACAGTTAAAATATTCTGGGTAAAACTATAAATATAAATAAGAGCCTGCAGAGGATACTGAATTTCTTTGTTCTGTACGATTTCATGACATGAGAGCAGAAGCCACAATCAAATGTGTCCCGGAAGAGGAACCAACAACCAATTACTATGTCAATAATTCAATATAAGCATTAAATTTTCATAGTTTTTAAAAATTCTTTAAAATAATCTGCAGGACATTATCTCCTGCATCTGGTGTTCAGAGCTCTTTCGCGAATCATGACTCCTATGAATTGTACTTTGCTCTAGTTAAGGACCGAATTAACAGATTGGGCCACAAACAAAAGTCAATTCTATTTAAGGGTGTGTTTTTTAAAAATTGCTTAACAGCTGGAATTTTAATCTGCCTCTCAAGACAAAGTAGTTTTTTTTTTGAAATAGACATTTCTTGAAAAGAGCAGTTGGAAAGAAAACAGAGAATCAAGTTTCCTCTTTCCTCAAGTGTGTAGAAAACAGGCAAGAGTCGATGTATACCTTCTGTTCTATCTTTGTTTTATTATTTTTGCTCCAAACTCATGCATATTATTCAAACATATTGCAGTTGACTCTTCAACAAAGTGGGGGCTAGGGGCACCAACATCCTTCACAATGAAAATCCACATATAACTTTTGACTCCCCCAAAACTCAACTACCAATAGCCCACTGTTAACTGGAAGCCTTACCAGTAACATAAACAGCCAGTTAGCACACATTTTGTGTGCTATATGGATTATATACTGTATTCTTAAACTAAGTAAGCTAGAGAAAAGAAAAGAGTAAGTTATTTTAAGAAAATCAAGAGAAAAAAATACATTTACAGTACTGTACGTATTTATCCACAAAATTCTCATGTAAGTGGACCCTTGCAGTTCAAAACTATGTTGTTTAAGGGTCAGCTGTATTTTTTATTTACTTGGAAGTGTGTAAGGCAGATGCTCTTACATTCTGGAAAGAAACCAAGGATTAAAACAGCTGTACAGTTGCCAGTTAGCTGCTGCTAATTGTTCATCAGATGATCCCAGAGACCTGATTTTTTGAAAATGATACCCTTTAAGGGAATTCTTTAATTCAATTCTTTAATGCTTCAGATTTCTTCTGTGAATGGCAAAATTAATACTTTCAAAGTTATTTCTTAACATACCTTATAGTCTATACATGAATCTTTTCTTCTTGACTGAAAGAAATGGAAGGTGATTTATCTTGTTGAATATTTGCTGTGTACCTGCCAGTCAGCATGTTAACGCTTAAGGTTTCCATCATGCCAATCAATAAATATTCTAAAAAGCCAAACCTGATAATGATATAACAAACTTGATTTGTATTTAAAAATCAGTGTTTATTTTTCAGTGTTTTTTTTTTCTTTTTGAGAGAGGGAGCACACACGTGAGCAGGGAAAGAGCAGAGACAGAGAGAGAGAATCTTAAGCAGCCTCCACACCCAGTGCAGAGCCCGACACAGGGCTCAGTCTCACAACTGTGAGATCATGACCTGAGCAGAAATCAAGACCATCACACTTAACCGGCTGAGCCACCCAGGTGCCCCTATTTCCCAGTGTTTTAAAACTTCATTCATTCGATACTTACTGAATGCCTATAATGTGCTAATGAGCACTTATCCTGGTTTCTGGGGAAATAACAGTGAATGAGATGGATATATACCCCCTAGCCCCACAGAAGACAGAAACAAACAACAAACAAAGCCACAACTATGCAGGCATGACAGAGACTGCTAATTGTCCCCCTGTGTCTATTCTGTCTTTCTCTCCTTTAGAAATAGATAAACCCCCCCCCCACCCCCAGGAATCTACCATATGGTCACCCAGCTAAACACTAAACAGAGTGATTCAAACAAACTCAAATTTCATTTCTCTTATTTAACTGTCCAGAAGCATGTGGCCATATCTAGGAGGATCCCAACCTCAATATGGCCACACGACTGGGATGTGAATGAGAGCCATGTGTGTTGCTTCTGGCTCACGTCTTCAAAGAAGATGCTCATTCAAGATAGAAGGAATCAAGTCCTGGATGCCCTCCTGGGACAGACCCTCACCTGCTTCTGGGCTGTTAAGAGAAATAAAATTCTAGCTTGTTTGAGCCACTCTATTTTTGCATCTCTTTGCTACAGCAGCTGAAGTTGTGCTCTAACAAAGCAGATAAATAAAACAACTTACAGTTATAATAAGTGGTCTGAAGGAAACAAACAAGAGAAAAAATAAAAGGCTATCAGTGGGGAGGGGTGGATTACTGTCAAGAAGATGCACAGGCCACTCTGAGGAGGGAGACCAAAAGATGAGAAGAGGCAATATGTAGCTTTCAAATTTCCCTATTGTGCTTTCAGTTCTTTTTCCTTGCCTGTATTTTGACTGCACTGTTTTTCTTACTCTTGTCCACATACCAGGGTGCAATTACTATACCCCTATATCAAGTCTTGGGATAGGTCCCTTCCTGGAGTACCTGATCTCTCTGGATGTACCACTGTTATCCCCTTTATGTAGAAAGCCACATGCATCAGTTAACCAGTCGGCGACAAACCATATGAATGGTTGTCTACCTCGTCTTATAGTCACACTAGACAGGGAGATATTTGAGGGCAAGCATGGTCCTATTGTCTCTGTACCCCTAGCACAGTACTTAGCACTTAATAAGAGTTCAATAAATTTTATCGAATGATTACGTTTACAAGGTAGGACTCACCAAATGTTTAAGAAATTCCTTCTTCTTTGGCAGCAAAAAGATAAAACCTCAAAGCAGCTGTATATTCTAAGACAAGCTTTTCCAAAGGCCTGGTAATGGTGTAGTGATTACAATCAGAATTTATATCATCTATCTTGCCCTCAGTTTGACTGGATCACTGGAGGTAACTGAGGGGTCGCTGTACCTCAGAACGGTGGATGTATCATGGCTCTCAATCTGGTCTGGTTTTGGCATCTTTGCCCACATGCCACAGGGCCCTGGACTGTACTTAGAGAACTAAACATCTCCTCCACACTCACTCCTCTGCCCCAGTTTCTACTATCAGTGACTCAAGGATGGGGGGGAGGCAGTCTTAGCCATGAAATGACTATACTTTGCCACTAACATGTTAACCTAGTCCTGCTTCCCTCCTTTCATGAAATTCCATGTGTCTCACCATTAAACAAAATTATATTGCCTAATAAAAAGAATGACAATAACCAATTTATTTAACCTCCCTATGTGTTAAGCACCGTGCTGACAGCTGTCAGTGTATTAATTCATTTAAACTCTGTGACAACCCTGTGAGGCAGGTGTTATTATTGTGCCAATTTTACAGATGAATAAACTGAGAATGAGGGGAAGTAAGTGACTTAAACAAGGCATCACATAATGCTAGGGTGAGCATCATCTTGGTTTGCCCACGACCATGGGGTTTTCCAGGACTTAGGCCTGTCAGTGTTAAAAGTGGGAGTGTCTTGGACAAACCGAGACAAACTAGTCATCCTGTCAGTAGCTGAAGCATCTGAACCTGGGTAGTTGGATTCTAAACCAATTGCTTTTTTTGTTGTTGTTATTAATGTATTATTTATTTTTGAGAGAGAGTATGTAAGTGGAGAGGGGCAGGGAGAGTGGGGGACAGAGGATCCGAAGCAGGCTCTGTGTTGACAGCAGTGAGTCTGATGCTGGGCTCGAACTCACGAACTGTGTGATCATGACCTGAGTCAAAGTCAGATGCTCAACCAACTGAGCCACCCAGGTGCCCTGTAAAGCACTTGCTTTTAACTCTGATGTTATCCTGCTTGACTTTTTGTGTGTTCATTATTGTTATAGACTGAATGTAACCCCCAAAATTCACATATTGAGACCCTACCCCTCCAGTGTGATGGTATTAGGAGGTGGAACTCGCGGTGGTAGATTTAGACGAGGTCATGAGGGCAGAGCGCTCATGAATGGGATTAGCGCCCCTAGTGGTGACAGTGCTTGCTGCTGTCCGCTCCCCACCGTGTGAGGACAGGGTGAGAAGTCTGTGGTCCGGAACATGACCCTCACCAGAACTGGACCACACTGGAACCCTACCTCAGACTTCCAGCCTCCACAACTGTGAGAAATAGAAATACATTTTTGTTGTTTATAAGCCTCCTGTTTTAGGGTATTTTGTTATAGCAGTCTGAGCTGATGAAGACAATTACTCAAAAGAATGGAAATTCTCTCTGGGGTATCTAGCAAATGTTAAGTGAAAACAGTGATAGCCGGAAAGCCTTTCTCATGAAGTCATAACATTATGCACTGCAATCTCCATTATAGGGTTTTTCAAAACACCATTAACACATGTACTTTAAGAAACATGCTTTTTGATCTGCCACCTGAATAAATTCAGTATCGATACATAGCAAGCATTTCCCTTAGTCTGTGTAATATGAACATGAATATGAAAAGACTCACTACTAAACCTCATTAGAAATGAATTACATTTTTGGTGAACACTTTCCCCAGCAATGAGTTGTTTTGCCTCAAGAATTCCAGAATTACTGATGAGAACTGTCCTAGGTCCCATTCCTTACAGAACCGGTCCCAGGGGGGCAAGAAGCTGAGAACGCTGAAATGCAGTCTTGTAAGATCAGCCATGCAGGTCTTGTTTTGCATTAAGAGTAAATTTAAACAGAAGTTAGATAAAAAGGGTTATTTCTCTTTGCCTTTATCACACAATAGTCTACACAATCCCTGTAAACATCAAAGCCCTATGCACCTCTTGGCTGGCTCGGGGGGAGAAAACCCACTGCATCAACAAGCACTTCTTATGATACCAAGGGAAGGGGTAGTCTGCTGCCCTTCAGGAGTTTACAGTACATTGGCGACAGCTGGGATGAAAGGTAATGAACGGAAGATACAGGACAATGCACTATGGGAATGTGGGAGGAGAAAGCCATCCTTTCTGACCTGTGGGATATGGAGGAGCATCGACAGGAGCTGGTTTTTGGGTGGATGGATAAGATGGCAACAGGAGGAGATAGGAGTCTCACCCTCCCCAAACAGAGAACACAGAATGAGTAAAGCCATGGGAAAGTCCAAGTCTTAAGAAAAAGATTGTCTGATGTAGTTGACACTAGCTATGTGGAACACAATAGAATAAACAAAGCAAAAGCCAAAACAATATAACATTTGGGATTTCAAGGATTAATGCATGGTTTCCTTTTATTTAGATTCTTGGGGTATGCAAATGTATCTAGTTTGCATTAAGGCCAATTCAATATTCTCAGACCTCTACTCGTGTCTAAGAATTTATCATTGAAAACCTTAATGATGTGGTTAAGCTCTATGTATGTATGTATGTATGTATCTTCATTTTTATAAACTAGAGATTCATGGGAATTAACAGTGATTGCATCAACTACAAATATTCAGAAATAAAAATAAAGACTTAGATTTTCAAACCAAGTCTATTTCCCAGAAGCCTTGGCAGCCTTGAATATTTTATTTAAAGAATTATGTAATGACACGAGCTCTTCTTCTCATATCAAAGTCACCCATCACCGACAGGATCTGTATTTTAAATTATTTCTCTAAAAGCTGTGATGGATTTGTGATGACCCTTTTATACTCTCATTCCCCAACTGATATTTTGATTCCATACTTACAAAATGGCAGAGTAGGCAGAGGGAGCCGACTGTAGCCATGGAATCTGTCAAAATCATGGGCCTCTGCAGGGGTCTTCAGTGGGCTGCTCACCAAACAGGCTAAGAATAACCAAGAATTGCCGGTAAACTCATCAGTCTGAACTATGCAAGAAGTGCAGGCATTGCTTTTTAAGGTGCCAAGTTGGCTCCTTAACTTTTACAAAATTAAAACCCAAGTGCATCTGTGAGCACCATGGAGGTGTGTGAATCATAAGCATTCATAAAATGTCATGCCTAATTTAAGTCTTATCATCAAATAGTATTTATTAAACGCCCACACACTGCACAGGCATGGCAGTGTTCGAGGCACATTAGCAAAAGAATGCTGTATCTTCAAGCCATGAAAATACTTCATAATAAAATGCCAAACTGCTGCTGGAGGCCATAAAGATTATTCTTCTACTGTGAATATTCTCACCATAAATTTCAAATAAACAGTGGAATGGAGTAACTTCTCCCATATGGTGAAATCTTCACTGAAGTGCTTCATGTTCAATTATCCTTATCAGTAAATAAAAGGCTTATATGCAGCTCCAATTATGCTTCTTGTGGATATGACAAGACATTCTCAGAAGAATTACTCATGTATGGATTCCTGTCATTTTGCATTGTGCTTTTTAAAATTATGAGACCACAAGAAACACAGTGAGAAGGAATGTCTACATTTAAATTGTCAAAGAAATATTTTATTTCAGACTCGAGTATACTATTCATTATTTATTGCTATTGCCTTTTATAATCACTTCTGAGAATACATAGACTAAAAAATTCCATAAAAGCTGAACAAATAGAACATTTGAAGACAATAGTACCGAAATTACTTTTTATATCTGGAGGCTGAGGACGCACATAATTGCTAGGAAAATAAGATTTTTAGTCGATCAACTGGTGTTTCATCTACAGAACATTAAAAAAAAATCTGATTGTTTTTATATCATCTAATTGGCTTTAAAAAACTAAACTGTATTAACCTGTTGTTTGCACATTTTTAGACCGATCCTGAGATACTTTTAAATTTGAATGAGTTATGCTATCCTCAGGGATTTTTTTTTTTTTTACTGCTTAGTTACTTTCATTTACAAATGTGCTCAGTATATGTCAATTCCATTGTTCAACTTATCCACAATTACATTTAGCTGCCTTCAATGCGCTCTGCATTTTACTAGGAAATTTGAGTGCTACCAAAGAAGGAAAAGAAGGTCGAAATAACAGCTTATGCCTTTCTAAATTAAGTTCCATGACAGCCTAATTCCTTCCTTTCCTTACCAATGATTTAAGAAAAAAAGAAGAAGAAGAAGGCCCAATAAGAGGAAATCTTTGCTTCTGGCTGATTCCTTTGCTAACATGATGCTAAATCGGGCAACTATGACTATGCATCTTTTAGGTTCCTGCTTTTCCGCTCAAGGAAGCTCCTAAGCTGTGAAAAACACTCATCCCCTAAGATGAATGTGACTGAGACACAGCTCTTGTCCTTCATTATTTAATAGCTCAGGTTCTCAAACATGTAGGCAACCTACTAATAATATCCTCATTGGTCAATAAACGACTTTTCCCCATTTTAGATATGGGGGTATTTAGAGCTTAGAAAACGATTAAAGGATGTAATATTTATAAAACCCTGTAGCTAAGTCTGTGGGATCCCCGTGACTGAATTCCAGGTAAATGGTCCAGCTCTAGGTAGTGAAGCTCTTCGGTATGCCAGTCATCACACTCCTTTGGATGAGGTTCAAGTTGTGTCCAATTTACACTGGATTCCATCTCTAATGAACACCGGTACAGTAAAATTTTGGAGCAATGAATTTCAGATGGTTTGATATAAATTAGTATAATAGTAAGTTTGTTAATAAGGGATATCATTCCTTACCATAAAATAGTTCGTAAATTAAGACTTAACTACATTGTCCTTTCCTTAAGTATTGTAAGTGGCTTCTCAGGTCAAAGCCCCAAGACAATAAAGTGCAAATCTGTGAGACACATTTCAAAGTGTGTTCTATCTCATTAGCTATGAACTATTCCTATGCCTGGTCGGTTATATTGGAAGAAACATTCTCATCATTTATTTCTTGTTACAGTAAACAAAACCATATTAAGTCTACTTAAGGAAAAATTAAAGATAGTATTATATCATATAATTTACTGTTGTGGTTCCAGGAATAAATGAGGAAGCATTCTATATCTATTATGTATATTCTGCTGCCAAAAGCTAATTTCTGGTAGAGAACGAACATGGAAAAGAGAACTCACTTTAAACCAGTAACAATATTCATTTAGAGAGCATAAATACTCTCATTTTGGATTGAACCTTTAAATATCTCATGAAAACTAAATTTTCCATCATCGAGTATCAAAAATAGTTGTTCCATCACATGAAGAGTCTCCTGAAGGCACTGCTGTGTCCCCACCTGAGCTACCAGCTCATCCCTCTATGTCTAAGACTCAGCAAGGACAAGCACATGAAATTACAAGCAGGTGGGAGCAGTGCCATTTCTCAGGTACGCAGGGGATGATGTATCTCGACTTTTCACTTACTGTCTTTCTTCTCCTTTCCACCCTGCTTTCTGACAATCCCATTAATTATCACACCCCAGAGAAGATGAAAGAAAAGGACAAGAGGCAGGAAAAGAAATGAATATTCAGTCCATCCTCTGGTACTTCATTTTTGGCACATCCAGAAAGGGGTATCATACCAGGATGATGGAATGTAATGATGAAATAAGGATTTTAAATCGTCTGAAGTTTTGTCCACCTAAACCTTTCTTTCTTCTGTGTTCGTAACAGTTACTGCTATTTTTCCATCATTGAAAAGATTGGGATAAACCTGCACACAGGTTTGCTAACCAGAAAGTCACGTTCACAAATCTTGGGCTAGTACACACACGTTGGTCAGAGTATCTATAGTCAGCTGTGAGCACCACTTAAGTGAAAGGAAAATTTTAAGTGCCTTAAGCAGCAGAATTAAAACTTAATGCGACTGCTGAGTTAATGATAGCATAATTCTTTACTGTTCTATAACAAAAACTGGGACTTTCTTACTAAGTTGACTTTAAAAATTGCTGATTATCCTCCCAAAGCATTCTGCATCCCACCTGGTGGAATGTGGAATCAACTCTGAATAAAAAGTGTACAAAGTGATGTATACTCTATACAACATTCTACAGATTATTGTAATTTGGCTCTGAGGGGCTGGTTTCTTTCCACCTCTGCAATCTTAGCTGTGTCACCTGCTGTTTTAGCTGTGTCGACACGGGCAAGATTAAGAGCTGAAGTAATTAAGCAAATATAATTCAGGCCAAAAATATGATGCAGAAATAAACTACTTGGCAGTCTTTCTCTACACGGATAAATTCAGTTCATGAGAGTCCAATTCTTTACTTTTTTTTTTCCTCAAGAAGGCTCAAATAAAAACTTGTGAAGTCAATGAAACTTAAGTAATTTTCACTCAGAATCTAATATTTGCCTAGGTTCTTAATATTCCCTTCTGAACAAACCACAAGCTAGGTGGATAAATCTGGTCACAGTATTTCACCACCCACCAAGAGCTGAGCTCTGAGGAGTGGTACAGTAAAATCAGCCAATAGGCAACTCATAAAACATCCACAAATATCCCCCCAGGGAGACGGCATGATTGGAAGTCACCCCTCTAAAAAAATCTTCCTGATAATCAAAGTACCATCTTTTTCTCATTAATCGGAGAGGCAACGCTGGCCAAGCAACCACTTTTATATTGCTTTACTGAATTAGCACTTCAGGGGGAAACTGTCGCAATAATAAGCAAACACAGGCTGTAATCTCTTTGACATTGGCCTTAGCAACATTTTTCTAGATACGTCTCCTCAGGCAAGGAAAACAAAAGCAAAAATAAACTATTGGGACTACACCAAAATAAAAAGCACAGCAAAAGAAAGTATCAACAAAACGAAAAGACAACTTACCGAATGGGAGAAGATATTTGCAAATGATATATCCAACAGGGGTTAATATCCAAAATACATAAAGAACTCACACACTTCAACACCAAAAAACCAAGTAATCCAGTTAAAAAATGGGCAGAGGACCTAAATAGACATTTTTCCAAAGTAGACATTCAGATGGCCAATAGACACATGAAAAGATGTTCAACATCACTTACTATCAGAGAAACGCAAATCAAAATAAAATGAGACATCATATTACACCTGTCAGAAATGGCTAAAATAAATAACAAATGTTGGTGAAGATGTGGAGAAAAAAGGACCTTGGTGCGCTGTTGGTGGGAATGTAAATTGGTGCAGCCATTGTGGAAAATGGTATGGAGGTTCCTCGAAAAAGTAACAATAGAAATACCATATAATTCAGTAATTCCACTACTGGGCATTTACCCTCCGAGAATGAAAACACAAATTTGGAAAGATATATGCACCCCCATATTTATTTAAAATATTGCAGTATTTATTTATAAAAATACAGCATTATTTACAATAGCCAAGATACGGCAGCAACCTAAGTGTCCGCCAATAGATGAATGGATAAAGAAGATGATGTATATACATATACAATGGAATATTACTCAGCCGTAAAAAAGGATGAGATCTCGTCATTTGTGACAATATGGAGGGAACTAGAGGGCATTATGCTACATGAAATAAGTCAGAGAAACACAAAATCATATGATTTCACTTATATGTGGAATCTAAAAAACAAAACAATGGAATAAACAAAAAATACAAATGAGTGAAGGGGAGTGGGAGATACAGCTGTCCAGTTATGGAATGAATAAGTCACAGGGATGACAGGTACAGCATGGGGAATATAGTCAATGGTACTATATGGTGACAGATGGCAGCTACACCTGTGGTGAGCAAAGCATAAACTATAAGAGTTACCAAATCACTACGTTGTACACCTGAAACTAATACAACATTGTGTGTCAACTATACTTCCATAAAAATAATAATAATAAACAGAAACCTCCTTCAAGGGTATGGCAAAGATGTTTGCTTCGGTGGGACCATGTGACTAGTTCTTGCCAACAGGATGTAAGCAGAAGTGATGTGTGTCACCTGCGGCCTGAGGTGGGTAAAAAGGGAGTACCTTCGCTCCTCTCTTCTGTCTACTGGCTGAATGTCCCTGTCTGTGTAACATTGAAAACCTTATGTTAAAGGTGACAGAAACAAAATACGGAGGGAGCCTGGGTTCTTGAATCACCATTTGAGGGAGAGCTGCACGCTGCTTAGGGACACACATATTAGACTTCATGTGAGTGAGAAATAAACCTCGATTGTGTTTGAGCATTAAACATCTTTGATTTGTTTAAAAAATGGCAGCTAGCATTACTGTAACTCAGACAAAGCCTATCACAGCATTTTGAACATGATGCTTCTTGAAAATGATGCTGATATCTAACAATTATAAATTGTTAACTGGGCATCACACATGTTCTAAATCCTCTACAGATATCAACTCAATCCTTATAACAGCTTCATGAGGTAGGTACTATTCATTATTCCTATTTTACAGATGAGAAAATTGAGGCACAGTGAGTTTAAGAACACACAGTAACAGAAATTGAACTGAAATACCAGATGATGCATCTCCAGATGCATCTTGTATGCAAATAAGACAACTTGTACTCTATATTTTATATGACAAATACCAAAATCCTCTGATTTAATGTATTTTTTAAAAAATTCTGTTTAATTTTTTATTTTGAGAGAGAGGGAGAGAGACAGAGTGCCAGTGGGGGAGGAGCAGAGAGACGGGGAGAGACAAAATCCAAAGCAGGCTCCAGGCTCTGAGCTGTCAGCACAGAGTCCGAGGTGGGACTCCAACTCACGAACCGCAAGATCATGACCTGAGCTGCAGTCGGATGCTCAACCAGCTGAGCCGCCCAGGCGCCCTGATTCAATATATATTTTAATACACTCTGCAAATAGGCAATAAAAATTGTGGACTGGTAGCCTGGTTTATTAAACTGACCGTTTATTCATTCTTGGAATGGCAAGTTGTTTCTAATAACTTAAATAAAGAGGAGAAGCCAGTTGAAGTCTGAAACTGTTACTCTTACAACTAGAAATATAAAGTTTTAAATTGAGGGTACCAGAGATCAATCAATATAAATAATGTCCAATAAGAAAATTAAATAAAATGTGATTTGATAAGATGCCATATTATAATTGAGTTTAGCCCCATTCTATCATTGTCCTTTTTATCCCGCAGTCAAAATTCTATGTCTTGGGGAATAAATACTTTGTGCTGACACTTGTGAGAAAAAAATCAGTTGCCCAGCCATTGTTCTTCTTTCTCCTGATTTCTGACAAGATTCATAAAATAGGAGCTTCCTTTGCCTTGGAGTGTTTTAGGGAGAAAAGCTATTTAGTTCTGCTCTCTGCCTCATTCGTCCCTGTTGGAAAGAAGAGGCCGAGCCTTCCTCTGCTGGGTGGAGCTAAGGAGCTTCAATCTGCCTCCCCAGGCCTCTCATCTCCTCTCTGACTCTCCTTTGTTACTGGACACTCCTCTTTTCTGTCATCAGTAGGAAGCTATGCTGGGGATTGGATGGAAAACTCATTTCTGGAGGAGTAAGAAGCCCATTTTACCACTGCAGGTCCGAGCTGTGCCCTCCAACCCAGGTTTACCAGAAACACCGTTTATTTATTTTGGGGAGAGACAGAGAGAATAGGAGAGGGGCAGAGAGAGGGAGACACAGAATCTGAACCAGACTCCAGGCTCCGAGCTGTCAGCACAGAGCCTGACGCGGGACTCGAACTCAGGAACTGTGAGATCATGACCTGAGCTGAAGTTGGGCGCTTAACTGACTGAGCCACCCAGGCACCCTAGGTTTACCATAAGTAAAGCAATCATGTAGGCTTGACTGACTGGATTGGTTCAGCACTCAGAGGAGAAGGCGTGAAATTAATCCACACTGAAATTCCTGTGGATATCCTAAACTATTTATTGAGTTATAGCTCCCAAACTAGAAATAATCCACCTGCCATTACTGACAGGCAACTATGTGCAAGTGTTCATCACAGGGCGACATGCCCCTCACCTAAGAAGACTGAATGTGTCAGCAGGAGTAAATGTAGTCCCTCAGCATGGAGAACCTCAGCATGGGAATTCTGCCCACGTCGCAGAAGAGCATGCAGGCTCTCCACCTTGCACTCTGCTTTCTCTGACCCTATGTTACTGGAGGAGAGCAAATGCTACCCATCATTGTTGTGGGTGTGATGGACCATCCCTCTTCTCTTGGTTTAGAGACATATCCTAAAATTCTGGGGTGTCTGCTTGCTTTTCCTGTTTGTCTTTCAACATGGCCTATAGACTTCTTACCTCTCAGCGCTTCCTTTTCTCCCAGTAATAGTTACTGGTCAGCTGGAAGTAGAACACTTACACTTGTTGAAGCTACATTTCCCATCTTAGCGATATCTCCTTTTAAACTTATGCCAATCCAGTGACTTTGTTGTCTAAATGCCCTTCTATTATGACTGGTACCTACTGCTGGCTCTTTCTTCACTTTGGTCATTAACGTGGTGGCACTTCTTCTAAATAACCTCTTTGTGGAGGAAAATGGAAGTCAACGATGGCTTCTTTGGCTCAGCTAAGGACGTTTTAACGCTGGACTCTGAATCCTAGCCCTTTAGCCCCTTTTTAGGACCACTCTTAGGTAGGTATTATATCCTACCCTTCCTGGGGAAGGAGTGGGTGTCTGATGAGATTGACACTACATTTTCAGCAAAGCAGAATGAGTTGTTCCCCCGTTTTTTTTCCTAAGTCTTTAGAAATCAAAGATGAGAAAGAATCAAGACAAGGATAGCTACATGTCTTTCTTGTGCCAAGTCAAGGGCTTCACAATACAGCCTCCACCTGCCTCTGTTTTTTGCTCCGCATTCACCCCCTTGCCCTCGGTGTCCCAGGGACATTGATTTTCTTTCAGTTCCTTGGATGTGCTGCGCTCTGATGTGTCCTATCTGGAAAATACTTTCCTCCCTCTTTACTTGACTCCTCATCCTTCAGATCTCTGCTCACTCACTGCATCCTCCAGGAAGGCTTCCCAGACTTTTCTGACTAGGTCAGTACCTCTATAAGAGATTCACCAGGCCCCATGTGGTTCTGTTTTGAAGTACTAGTCACGGTTGTGATTTTGCATTTATTTCTGTGATTATTTTATTTTCTCTAACTAGATTGTATGCTCCATGACAGCAGGGACCATATATGTTTTTGTTCATCATGGCAGTTTAAGCCATGTTTTGAATTTTGAATTCTTCTAATGAATAAGTGGCTTTAATAAATTCCTAGAAAGTCCTGTGCTATAGATATTTTAAATCCAATTTTTTAAGATAAAGAAGCACTGTTTGCTGGGCTAAATGATTTGTCCAAGTCACTATAAGTGATAGAGCCTGAGACCATACTTATTCATGCATTCATCCAATATTTATTCAGTGCTCACTACTTACTTTGCTCTGTGCCAGACAGTGAAATAAAATAACAAGTAAGCCACAATTCTTTAAGGAGATCCTAGTCTTTCTGAGTGAGAGAGGTTTGCAAACAAGTAAGTCAAATAAAATATTGTGCAGGTTAGGATGTTTGTCTAGCATATGCCAGGCATACATAGGAGAGGGAAGACTGGTCTCCCAGAAGAGCAGTGAATCCTGAAATATAAGCAAGTGCTTACCAAACAGACAAGGAGTAAGGGCTTTAGGATCGAGGCAGCCCTGGAGGCAAAGGCATGGAATATCATGACAGTGGGGCCCCCTGAGATAGAGCAACTACTCACAGTGCAGGAACACAGATTATGAGGCTGGGATGAGTGGGCGCAGTCAGGTCAGGGAGGGCTTCATATACCATACAAAGACCTTGGGTGTTATGCTATAGCTATGGGAAATCACTGAAGGGTCTTAAGCAAGGAATATCTGACAAGATTTCAGAAAAGTCAGTCTGAAGTGGAGAGTGGCAGACAGATTAGGCGCAGGTGAGTCTGGGAATTGGAAGATCAGAATAGAGGATCCAGCAGTGGTCCAGGGTAGCAGTAATAATGATCACAACTATGGCAGTAGCAGGAGACATGGAGGGGAACAGATATAGGAGACGCTAACGAAAGAGAAATCAACATGATCTGATATCCACTGGGTATGAAAGTAGAGAGGGAGGGAGGGGTCTGGGGGTGATCCTCAAGTTAGGGGCATGACTAATTAGGTGAATGGTAGTTTAAGTTTCCCACATATGAAGGACAGAAAGAGGTTTGGGAAGACAGAAAGCAAATTCTATTTGGAGGTCCACTGAATTTAAACAGCCTGGGAAACATGGGAGTGGAGCTATTCACTGGGCTAGAGGAAGGAAGGTGGGAAACCTCAGCTCAATGTTGGTAGGTAAAGCCATGGATATGAATGAGGTCATGGAGGAAGCTGCAGGGAGGGAAGCCAGAATCCCAAGGAAGCAAACCTGCATTTGTGGTGTGGACTGATGAGCTGGGGCCAGTAATGGAGGCAGTTATTCCCAACATTTTTATTCTAAACAATAAAGAACAGAAAATGGTTCCCACCATATAAGGAAAATCATACTCTCCTTCTAATACATTATGTTTTTTTTTTTTTTCTGGGCATTTTCATGGTGTTTTGGCATATTCTGACCAGGTTACTTAGTGATTTTGAGAATCTGCCTGACCTCTTTTGGAGAACCTAATCCAGCTCTGTGCATACACATTTAAAATGCCCATATATTACTCAGTTCTTTCATTATTGTTCATAACCTCATTGCTTTTCTGCTTTCCCCTGCCTCCACTCTGTAATCTCAGAGGAGAACATTAACACCAAGATGTTAAATGATTTAGCAAGGATTACGTCACTAGTCAATAGTAAAGCAGGAATTTAAACCCAGAATCGTTTCCTCCTACAGTTAAGTTCTACCAGGACTAGAAAAAAAAAAAAAAAAAGTCCATAGATAACCTACTACTTGGTATTTCCTGCAAATTCTGGCCTCAGTCCTTCATTTACCGCTCTTGTGCCAGGCACGGCTTAGGTACTAGGAATAAAAGATGGAAAAACATGATTTTTGTCCTCAAGGAGCTTCCAGGAGGCTGGACTGGTTGACACTTAGAAAACACTATGATTCGTGCTGTAAAAGAGGTCTTTGCAGGTAACATTGAGGGTGGAATCCTATCTGAAGGTCTGGAGAGGAGATTCAATGTTTGTACTGAAACCTGACTTCCTTAGCATGTAAATATCACCATAAAAGCAAAGAAAATCAAATAAATTAAGGAAAATCTATGACGAATATTAACAAAACTTAACATCATCTTGGATTTATATCCAACTGTCATGAACCCAAGAGGAAGCTTGGAGGAAAAAAAACCATAACAAGCAAATGTTACCTAATAGTGCCAACCATCCAGGAGGTGATCAAAGCTGGTGGTTATCAAAGCGGAGAGAGAATATGGAACAGCCTCATTTTAAGTGAATGAAGAAGCTATTGAAAGTAGAGAGCCAAGGTCTAGTGCAGATCTCAGATCTCAGATCTCATACAATTCGCCAGTTTTTCATTTGTCTTTCTTCTGTCTTTGCCTTTCTCTCTCTCTCCCTCCCTCCCTCCCTCCCTCTCTCTCTCTCTCTCTCTGTCTCACTCTCACTATTTAAGGGCAACTCTATTTCTATTTGTTTCTTCTCATTGCTACTTAAATAAAGGACTGAAAAGACTGAATTACCATAACATAAGCTTATTTTAGTAGCAGTGAATCTAATTATATCATAGAAAAAAGCAAGGTAAATACAAGAAGGTGCTGCAAAACAATTACTGCCACAAATATTTATTCACTTTACTTGCAACTTGTAACAGCAAAAGATATCATATCAAGAGGTGGAGGTATTTATCTTAGAAACAGAATGAAAGCTTCTACATCCATCTGCATATACTAATATTTACATTTTATTAGTATACAATAATATGTTCTAATTACATGATAATGAGTAGACCATGCAAAGCACCTTTTACTTCTATCACCTCACTTAGTCCCCCAAGCAATTCTGTGGAACTGGTGTCTTATCCCCACTATGCAAATAAGGAAATGGAAGTGCTTGGACCAAGGTCACATGGACAGGATGGGACTGGGATCTGAATCCAGGAAAGTCTCTCCATCACTCAGCCATCTCCTTTCTACTTGTTCAGAGCAGACCAGAACAAAGATCAGAGCAGACCTCGTGGATGATTCTTTCTTTCTTTAAATGACTTCACTGTAGACTTTACCATCTTTAGAGAAACAAAAATCTCTTATCAACTGTTTATGTACCTGTTCCTATTCTATTCCAATTGTTGTTTCTATATATGCTAATGTTCTACTCAGTTGTAATCAGGATAGAATTTTGAGTCTCTGCTTTTTCTACTCGATGTTATTTAAATCTGGCCCCATCTTCTGATATGGTTCACACCATTTGTCATTTTTAAGGCTATAAAATATTATATTCTGGCCATTATTTTGTTTTCTTTCAAATAACCATAGACAGATTTCATATATCCATTCCCTCCTATTCCCATTGTTATTAATTGCTATTGAGATGTTTACAAATTATAAGAATTTCGAAAGTGCCTGTCATTTAAACCTTACTTTTCTTATGCATTGAGTTCCCTGGACACATGACTTGATTAAAATCACAAATATAATGAAGTGAGTAGGTTAGATAAGAATTAGTTTTAAAAAACAAAATAACATATAGCTTTTAAAACATCTCTGGGATGGGGGCACCTGAGTGGCTCAGTTAGTTAAGCATCTAACTCTTGATTTCGACTCAGATCATGATCTCACGGTCGTGAGATTGAGCCCTGCATCAGTCTCTGCACTGAGCATGGAGCCTGCTTAGGATTCCCTCTTTGTCCTTCCCCCACTTGCATGCATGTTCACACACACACACACACTCTCTCTCTCAAAATAAATATATATTAAAATATTTTTTTAAGGAAAAAAAAAAATCTCTGGACTGAAAGACAGACATTTCTTAAAGATATGATGAAAGAGTACATAGACTCAGCACAGAAAGGTGGGTCATGCAGGCACTGTTATTGGAAGATACTTACCTACCCAGAAATCTATCCCTCAAAATCTATGCACAGGAAGTGGAAAATATACTCTCATTTTGGGCTACTCTAGTTTGGGGCTTCTTTTACAATGAAAGTAGCTGGGACTAAGAATGCAAGTTGAAAAGACTAAATAACTCTCTGTCAACTTAGCTAGTGCAATTTTCCCCTGGGTTGACAGAACTAGAACCATCTTGAAGGACCAGTAAAACTTCACTGCACACGGTTGCAGAAATGGAAAGGAGTCAAGTCAGCCTTTTATCCTAAGTCTCTTACCTAAATTAATTATTAACAGCCAATAAAGAGGCAAAATGTGGCCAAATGGATGAAGTAGAATAATATGTGATGATTACTTTTTATAATTTTTTTTTCAGGATGAAGCCCCAGTTTATAGCTGCCCTATTAACACCAGGAAAGCATGCACTTCACCAATACCTTTTCCAAGTCTGCTATGTAATGTTGCTAAATTGCAGCAATCATGTGTCGGTGCAATTTTTCTTTTCTTGTCTCAGTCATGAGTTTCTCTTTCTTTTTGAGCAGAATGATGGTCTGATCAGCACCCAAAGAGGAGTAGTGGAGACGGTGGAAGCCAAGTTTACCCAGTGGGCTATATTCAGTGACTGTTTGGTGATGGCAGCAATGGCCCTGCTTACCTTGAGCCTCTGTTCTGTGCTAAGCACTTGGCGCATTTTGCATATATCATCTCATTTATGCCCTACAACAACTGCACAAGGGAAGCTCTGTCGATCTGACTGTATAGATGAAGAAAGACAGAAAGTTTAAGAAAGTTGTCCAAGGACACACAGTGGCTAAATTTCTAGTCTAGAGTATTTCTTGAACCCTATGCTGTGTTACCTCCCTACATGCCTATGTATTTGTATTTTGGGTCAATCACAAATATCTCCAAATTTCTAATGTATGTGCAATAAGATGGAGAAAAATATACTCATGGAAATTCCACATGAGGTGTGGTGCAGAGAAGGAACCAGGTAAGAAAATTACCCTGGTGGGGCCATAACCCACAGGAGAAGCAACTGGAGTAGAGCCTGGATTACATTCCCAGGAGGATTGGTGCACTAGAGAATACTTTCACCAGAATTTTAGAAGGGGTGGAGGGTGACAGGAATAGTAGGTGGGGTAGTCAAAGCTGTGTGATATGGGATAGGATTCCTCCTCCACAGTCCTGATTTTCAGCAGAGACTAAACTCACAAAATGCTCTAGGTGTTAGGATTCCTTATTGAGAGCAGTGAAGAACAGCCTCCAGACTCCAAATCACACATGTAATGGAAACAGTGAAACCAAACCTTCTGCTTTCCCCCATAGCAAAGAGGGGGAAGGGAGTGGGGCCAGTGACACATGAATAACATGGGGGTATCACTGAAGGTCATCACCAAGACATTGAGGGTATTGTTCCTTCCTTTGGGAAAATGTAAAGAAAAAAAAAAATTAAGGGGCATTTTCCTCACCAGCTAGCAACATGCACTATATACCTTGAGTAATTAAAACAGTGTGCAAATGACTGGGCCTATAGGATAGAGTGGCCAAAACACAATAGCAGAGCACACTCAACACACACCAGAGACTCCCGGAAGTGTGAGGCCCTGGACACTACATGACATCTTCTTTATAAAGCCATTACTTTCAGGAGGAGACATAACTGGCTTTGCTAACAGAGAAGAAGGCAGAAACTTAGACAAAATGCCAAGATGGGGGAATTCATTCCAAAGGAAAGAACAAGATAGATACAGCCACAGCCAGAGCTCTAAATTAAACAGACATAAGTAACATCCCTAATGGAGAATTTAAAGCAACAATCATAAGGATATTCACTGGGCTTGAGAAAAGAATAGAAGACATTAGTGAGACCCTTACCACAGAGATAAAAGAGTTAAGAGTCAGTCAGAGATGAAGAATGCAATAAATGAGATTAGAAATAGGCTTGATACAATGAACAGCAGATTGGAAGAAGCAGAGGAAAACATTAGTGGCCTAGAAGACAAAATAATGCAAAATAATGAAGCTGAACAAAAGAGAGAAAAAAGAATTATGCAACACGAGAACAGACTTAGGAAAATCATTGACTCCATCAAACAAAATAACATTCATATTATAGGAGTCCCAGAAGAAGAAGAGAGAGAAAAGGGGGCAGAAAATTTATTTCAGGAAATAATAGAAGACTTCCCTAATGTGGGGAAGGAAACAGACATCCAGATCCAGGAAGCACAGAAAACTCCCATCAAAATCAACAAAAGCAGGCCAACATCAAGACATATTGTAATTACATTTGCAAAATATAGTGATAAAGGAAACATCTTAAAAGCAGCAAGACAAAAGAAGTCCTTCACTTACAAAGGAAGACCCATAAGGCTAGCTGGAGATTTCTCAACAGAAACTTGGCAGGCCAGAAGAGAATGGCATGGCATATTTGAAATGCTGAATGGGGAAAATCTGCAGCCAAGAATACTCTATCCAGCAAGGCTATCATTCAGAATAGGACACTTATGTGTTTCCCAGACAAACAAAAACCAAAGGAGTTCATGACTGCTAAACCAGCCCTGCAAGAAATATTAAAGGGGACTCTTTGAGCGCAAAGGTGAGACCTAAAGTGTCAAAGACAAGCAAGGATCAGAGAAAATCTCCAGAAACAATGACAAAACAAGTAATGAAATGGCAATAAATACACATCTATCAATAATTACTTTGAATGTAAATGGACTAAATGCTCCAATCAAAAGGCATAAGGTGTCAGAATAGATTAAAAAAAAAAAAAGACAAGACCACACTATATGCTCCCTACAAGAGATTCATTTTAGACCTAAAGACACCTGCAGATTGAAAGTGAGGGGATGGAGAAACAATGATCGTGCAAATGGATGTCAACAGAAAGTCAGAGTAGCAACACTTATAGCAGAAAAACTAGACTTTTTGTTCTTGTATTGCTTTTATTCTGCTTTGGTATCAGAGTAATACTGGCTTCATGGAATGATTTTGAATGTGTTCCTTCCATTCCATCATTTGTAACATTTTGATAAAGTTTGTCATTAATTTTTTTTTAATGTTTAGTAGAATTCACCAATGAAACCATGTGGTCTTGGGCTTTTCTGTGCTGGGAGATTTTTGATTCCTAATTCAAATTTCATTCTTGTTATTGGTCTTAGATGATTTCCTATTTCTTGGTTTCAAGATTCATGTTTCAATCACCGTAATTGCGTTTTCAGGAATTATCTGGGTTTTTTTCTTAAGTTATCTGATTTGTTAGTATTTGTTTACAGTAATCTGTTATCAAACTGTATTTCTCTGGTTATCTATTGTATTGTTTTCTCTTTCATTTCTCATTTTAGTTTTTGAGGCTTCTCTCTTTCTCTTAGTTAATGTTGTTAAAGCATTGCCAATTTTTTTAAAACTGGTCATTATTTTCAATGTTATGTTATTGTTTATTCTGGTCTCTATTTTATTTATTTATGATTTTTCTTTGTTATTTCCTTCCTCTACTAATGTCAGCTAAGTTTCTTCTTCTTCTAGTTCCTTGTGGTATGTTGTTGTTTACTTAAACTTTTTTTCTCAGTATAAGCATTTATAGCATAAATATCACTCTAGCATCTGATTTTGCTTTATACCATAAGTATTGGAATATTGTATTTTTTCTCTTGAGATAAATTTTGATTTACCATTTGATTTCTTATTTGGCCCATTGCTTGTGCAGTATGTTGCTTAATATTTACATATTAAATATTTAATATTTACATTGTAAATACTTCAGCTTTGCTTTATTGTTGATCTTTAGTTTTGTACCACTGTGGTTGGAAAAATATACTTGGTATGATTTCAATCTACTTTAAAAAAAAACAAAACAGTGTAATACAGACAAATAAATGAAAAAGGTAGGTAGTAAAGTCTTCTCTTACAATTTTCTAACCTGGTGGCCAAAAAAAATTGTGTTTCATGGTTTAAATTTGCTTTTCCTGGTTTCAAGAAACGGTATGAATCTTTACAAATGCTTATTGGCTATTTATTATTTCTTTTTCTGTGCACTGACTCTTCATATCCTTTTCCTATTTTCTATTGGGTCATTTTTCTTTTTTATGTAACTTTGTTGAAACTCTACATTTCATGATTCTTGATTTTGTCTTTACATATTTCAAAAAAAATCCGCATCATACTATTTTCAACTTTAATAATGGTATCTTTGGCTGTACAGAAGTTTTAGTTTATTTGTGGTCAAATCTGTGTATCTTTGCTGATGACAACTCTTGGGTTGTGTCTATTGTGCAGAAAATACTGCTGGAGTACACTTGGAAGTATGCTCTGAGAGAGCATTTTGGAAAGAAAGGCAATTCAGAAGTTTCTTTTTCATAACCACAATTCACTTTTGTGAAACATGTTATTCCGTTTTTCTCAACTTGAATATTTTGGTAGAAAAAAACTGTATACCACATGCAAATTCATATTGCTGGGATTGCTCAGTGACTCTTAGTGGCTGAGGAGAAAGCAATGATACTTTTGCTCCTGTAATTACTGGGGCATATACTGCAGGGAAAATAAGATTGAAAATGAGAGTGGGAACTGGTAAACTTTTTGGAGGCGTAGTTCTATCTTTTAATTGATACATTTTAAGAAGAGAAAGGTTTCCTGAATCTCCTGATAGATTTAAATACCTTTCCAATTGTCACTTTTTGTTTCCAGTTTGACCTGTTTTCACAGATATTATTACAATGCAAAACTTAATCCAGAATTTATCTTGCTGGATAAATCCTGCACTGACTGCTTCAAACAGAGAGGTGTCTGTATCTTACAATACTAAAGATATGGTTCATGTTCTAAATGGCTTTTTACAAACCCTAATGCAGCAGAAATTGCCCTTATACTTTTCCAGTTACAATGTTTTTTCCAATCCTTGTGTTAATCAAGTTAATAAAACTCATCAATGCTCAAGTTGTTTCATCTTAATTCTTCCTGCAATACTGATTTCATTTTTCTTCTTCTTAAAAGTCTCATTTTGCATTACGTGAGTTAATCTTAGTGCCTAATGATATAAGTACATTGCTAAAACCCATATGAAAAATTATAACAAAAGTAAAACACATAAGATCTGAGTGCCAAGATAAATTTTGTCATCTGGTGCTTTGTCTCTACCTAAGTACATTTGTTTCTCTCCCATCTGTTTGGAAACTTATTTAAGCAAATTAACATTTGTCCCAGAATTAATCTGGCTGCCATATCAAATGGCAAATATCTTTATTTGAAGAAACTCTGCATACTTTATTATTTAGTCCCCATCACACACTTTGTGTTATAACTATTATTATCTCCATTATACATATAAAGAAACAGTATGAAAAAGGTAAAGGAAGTTGTTTAAAGCCATACAGTTCTTAAGTGGTTTACCTGGAATTTCAACTAGTCTTGTCTAGCTTGTCCCTGCCTTTTCCAATATATGACACTTCCATGCTTCCCCTCATCCATGAAGGTCACGATGGTGTTGTTTGGCACTCCAGCATTGGGACTCTCAACGGTATCTCTTAAGAAAGGGTAGATTTGAAAGGGGTCTTAAGGGCTGAAACCCCAGCAGGCATGGATAACACTGGGCCACCCAAAGAGGCAGACCTTTCCTCTTTCTTCCAAAAGTCTTCCCTGTGCTTCCTCTTTTTGGCCACAAAGGCTAAGAAAATTTCCCTCCAATCAGCAAACAGGAGGGTATAGAAAGTTCTCTGCTTAGGGATACCACTTAGAAGGTGGAAAATACCATCAATAACTCACAGAATTTAGGGGCCCATTGAAGGCAACCTAGAGTAGAAAAAGGGACAGGTGTCTTTCTTGCTAGATATTACTAAATTTACCTATGTGTCTAACATTGCCTGCTTGAAACCCTCTTTCAAACAGAAGTTCATAGGAAAAAACAAAGAATTTATAGTCAGGTAGGCCCACGTTTAAATTCTAGCGACACTATTTACTACTCTGTGACTTTGGGTACAACTTTTTAGAGCCTGTATTTAACCATAAAATGGAGTGAATAGAATCACCTCATAAGACTCCATACATGGCAGTTAAAATTAGGATTATTAGTAGCAGAAGTGTAGGCTTGACCTTCTGTCTTTCTTCTACGCAGAGAAATAAATGATACTAAACATAAAGTACCTGCAATAAATTCTTGGCTCATCATGGGCACCCAGTGATAGTTTTTATTATTATTATTATTAATTATGATTATTACTGCTGCTGCTGCTGCTGCTGTTACTGTTACTACTACTAGTAATAGTAGGGAAGATAACAACCAGCCTTGTTAAGGTCCCTTTCAGCTTCTGGATTTTAGGGAAGGGCAGTAAGAGTTATGAGAAAGGGTAAGAGTATAGGCTTAAGAGGGAGGATGGGGATTAGGAGGAAAGAACACGAAAAGGCAAACTTTTAGAACCTAAGGAAAACTCCTCTTTAATTTCTGTTCAAAGAGTCTCATGAATGTATAGGCTAAAACTCTACCATGCTGGGCCAAGTTTTTACCCTGGTTTGTCAGAGCAATATAGCCTTTGAGAGAAAAATTGCAGCTTGCCGGAAACAATGTTTAGCCGTAAGAGTCATCCTGTCAGAACGCAGTAAGTGAACTGAAGTGAAATGAGTAAGTCCGAAAATACACCTTTGAAGCACCAAAAATAGTCCTGACAACTATAAAATTGAGGAATCAGAAATTATTTGGGGAAAGCAGTCAAGGGTCAGAAAAGTACTTAAGGAACTCTGGCTGTATATGTATTATTGAAGGGAAAAGAACATTCAGTTGAGATGGTTCTCAGCTTATAAAGGACTTACATTTCCCCAAGTCCATCTGAGTCAGGATTTGGGACCTGAGACACATATTCCCATCAAGAGAAAGAAGTCATAAGTATGGTTTGCCCGGCCGAGGGAACGTTGTTTGACTCCCCCAGGGCTGAAGAGTGTCACAGTGGTACTGTGATAGTGTTGAAAGTTCTAGCTGGGGTTGGGGGCACCACAGTTTGAAGTTTTGACCTGCTTCTTATTAGACAGGTAAAGGCCTGGGAAAATACTTACATCTGGATAATCCTCAGTCTACCTCTTCCCCACTGCCCTCCCAGCTTTACTGATGTAGAATTGTAGTAGAAAAAACTGCACATAATTAATGTGTACAATTTGATGAGTTTGGAAATATGTATACACTGTGTGACCATCACTACAATCCAGGTAATAAACATATCCATCACCTCCAAAAGTTTCCTCCTGTCCCTTTTCTATTTATTTTGTTTTGTCTTTTGTGGCAAGAACGCTTAATGTGAGATCTACACTCCTAACAAATTTTTAAGTCCATAATACCTTATTGTTAA
The DNA here is from genome assembly GCF_023721935.1 of Panthera uncia. NCBI lineage: Eukaryota > Metazoa > Chordata > Mammalia > Carnivora > Felidae > Panthera > Panthera uncia. Next base: position 39,748,081 of record NW_026057582.1, on the reverse strand, counting down.
TTATATGCACTGTGTTAAACAGCAGATATCTGGAACTTGCTCATCTTGTATAACCTTAACTTTATACCCATTGAACAACTCCCATAACCCACCGCATGCCCTTGTAACCATCATTCTATTGTGTACTTCTATACCTTTTGGTATTTTAGACACCTCCTATAAGAGGAAGCGTGTAGTGTTTGTCCCTCTGTGACTGACTGAACATAATGCCTTCTAGGTCCATCCATGTGGTGCTAAATGGTAAGATTCTTTGGTCAAATGGACATGAAAATAGTACCAGTCTCATGAGTCCCTGTGAACAGGAACTGAGACCATACCTGGGAAGCCCTCAACACAATCAGCACTCAGTAAACATCAGTGACAACTAATATTGGTAACAGAAGTACAGGCTTGATGATCTTCCTCTATGCACCTTCTACCTGCCAGTGTGAAGTCAGCACCAAAGAAAGCCCTTGAGCATGGTAGGAGCGTACTCCCCTAATAGGGATAAAAAGAAGAGGCTGGCAGCAGAACTGCTGTGGCTGGGTTCCCACGTAGAATGGATGATATGTATAACCTTTATATGCGCACATGGTCAAAAATGCAAACAGGACAAAAGGCAGAAGATTGAAAGACATGTGCCTCTTCACCTTCTGATACCTAGTGTTGCATATTTTTCTGTGTCCCTCAGGAAATCTTTTATGCCTATATTAACCTAAATCGATCTCTATACTTTTTCAAGCCCTGCACCTGTGTCAAAACCTCTTCCTCTTTATTTACACAAAGGGGCCATTGACATGTGATCTTTCCCACCTGTTTCCTCTTTTCATTAAATAATACATCCCAGAGCTCGTTCCACATGTGCAATTATTCATCTGGCTTTTCTCAGTAATGATTCAGAGGTATTTCATTGTATGAATGTACTTTAGTTCTTTTTAATCTGACCCCTATCAGTGGACATTTACATTTAATACAATACTTCAGTAAACATCCTTGTACATATAAATTTTACATATTTTTGCATAACTTATCTAGAGGGTAAATTTCCAGTAACGGAGCCGCTAAATTAGAGGGTATGTGTGCTTTTTTTTTTTTCTGTTGAGAAATACTGCCAAATATTTTCCTTTAAAGATAATGCATTAATTTGCACTCCTACCCACAGTGTGAGAGTTCCTGCTTCCGCTCAGCCTGGCCAACAGAGTGTGTTAGCAAGTGCCGAAAACACTGCCATCAGGTACACAAAAAATAACATGTCATTTTATTTGGCTTTTCTGTGATTATAAGTGATATAATTATCATATTTGTTTTTCATGTTTGTTTGCCACTTGTATTTATTTTTCTATGAAATTTCTGTTCATGCTCCTTGTCCAGCTTTCTGTTTTGAAAGGTTTTGTTCTTTGTCGGCTAAGTAGATTGGCCTTTTATCATCTTTTCTTATATTAATTTGGAATGCTTCATTTTTTAATACCAAACGTTTATATGAATTTTAGTTTACTTCTAGAATCTTTATTCTCTTGTGCTGATCAATTTTTTTTCAGTTTTGGTTATTAGAACTTCATAATTTATTTTTAAATCTTGACTGTTTATTGCCGTTCTCGTCTCCCTGTAATCTTCTGGCCGTTCTTACAAGTTTATTTTTCCACATGGTCTTGACAGTCATTCTGTCAAATTCCAAAAAGGATACTTTGACTTCTAATTGATATTTACTTAGAGATTAATTTAGGGGAAAACAACATCTTTTAGAATTTTCCTAGTCAAGAATAAAGTACAAATTTACAGAAGTCTTCTCATATGTCCTTTGGTAGAGTTTTAATGCTGTTTTAAAGTTTATTTATTTATTTTGATAGAGAAAGAGAGAGAGAGAGAGAGAGAGAGAGAGAGAACAAGTGGGTGTGAGTAGGGGAGGGGCAGAGATAGAATCCCAAGCAGGCTCCACTTGGAACCTGAGTGGAAGTCGGATGCTTAACCGACTGAGCCACCCAAGTGTCCCAGTGGATTTTTAAAAAATGTTTATTTACCTATGAGAGATAAAGAGAGGACTAGCAAGGGAGGGGCAGAGAGAGAAAGAGAGAGAGCATCCCAAGCAGGCTCTGCACTGTCAGCTAGAGCCCAACGCATGACCTGAGCCAAAATCAAGAGTCAGACGCTTAACCAAATGAGCCACCCAGGTACCCCCTCAGTGGATTTTTTAATGTTAATTTTACACTAGCCTTTCACATATTGAGGAATATTGTTAAATTCTTCCCACATATTTTTATCATTTGGCTATTATTATAATAGGATCTCTTCTTCCTTTGCATTTCCTAATATTTATTTCCTTACCAATTACATAATGAGCCACTTTGCCATATTCTGTTAACATGTTGAGCAGTATTTTCAGTTAAATTCTCTCAGCTTTTCTTAATATACTGTATTTTGCCTCCTTTCTAGCACTATTTCTTTCTTTGGTCTAAGTTCATTTGCCATATCGAAAAATGGTAAATAATAAAGATAGATGGCATTTGTTCATGATTTTAATGGGAGAACATTTAAGGTTGTATGATTGATTTTTTTAAACTAATGTAAGAAAACTTTCATCCATTCCTATTTTGCTAAAAGGTACTTGTTCTCTTTTCAGAACCGAATTTTATCAAGTGCCTATTTGGCATCTACTAAAATGACTATGCTTTTTATCCTTTGACAAAGAAAAACAAATGAATTAGGAGATAACACTTTGCAAACTTTTAGGCAAATAAACTTGAAAGTCTAGTTGAAATAAATGCTTCTCTAGGAATAATATGCCTGAAGGTCCTGCATATTTGAAAATATTCTGCTGTTCTTAGATGTCAAACAATTTGGCTGGGTATAACATGCTTGGGATGAACTAAAAAAAATGCACAAATCCTGCAACTTAGAAATTCTAATGTTTACCTTAGACATTCAAATTTGTGCATAAACACTTATGGATGTCCATTGCAGCTTTATTTGTAAAACTAACAAAATTAGAAACAATCTAAATATCCACATACAATATAACAAAGTACGTAAGTTAAAAGGAATAAGGAACATTAAATGGGTATCAATGAGGACAGATGTAAAACTTTTTTTAAAACATAAACCAAGTTGCAAAATGATGTATACAGCATAATACCATTTATATACATTAAAGAAAACATGTAAAAACATTGTATGGTTTTGATAGGTACAGATGTATAAAAGTATAGCATGAAGACTGGAATGATAAACATACTAAATTTAGAGTTTAGATATGTGTCTTGGGGGTGCCTGGGTGGCTCAGTTGGTTTGGCACCAGACTTCGGCTCAGGTCATGGTCTCACGGTCCATGAGTTCGAGCCCCACATAGGGCTCTGTGCTGACAGCTCAGAGCCTGGAGCCTGCTTTGGATTCTGTGTCTCCCTCCCTCTCTGCTCCTCCCCTGCTCACGCTTTCTCTCTCTCTCTCTCTCTCTCTCTCTCTCTCTCTCTCTCTCTCAAAAAGAAATAAACATTAAAAAATAGGTATGTGTCTTGGAACATTTTAACTTATCTGTAATCAAGTAACTTTTTAAATGGTAACAATATACTCATTCATTATGTCTGATACACACGCACACACATTCACACACTTAGGAAAATGTGGCAGGAATGTGACAAAACATTAATAGTAATTATTTCTGAGTGGTAGCCATCATTGTTTTGTTTAGCAAGGAATAGGGGTTTGTATTCTTCTTTTTTTCCTTATTTTTATTTAAATTTTAAACTAATAATTATATGAAATTCTTGAGTGACTCTTTTTCTTTTGAATTTTGTATACTTTGTTCTCTTGCCTTCTGGCTGGGAGTATTGTTTTAGAGAATTCTAAGGTGAGCCTGATTTTTCCTGCTTGCAAGTGATTTGTTTTTATGTATGAAGAAGATGCCCGAAGAATTAATAATTCTCTAGCTTCTAAGTTTAACCAGAGAATATGTATCTTGGTATTGAGACTTCTATGTCAATTTTTCCTGGAACATACTATGTTCTTTTGATCTAGAGAATTAGCGATTTCAGAGTTGGGGGGATCATTTCTTTTAATATTTTTTCTATCCCATTTGTTCTATTTTCTAACTCAGACATACCAATTTCCTTTTGCTGTGATCATCTTTGAGCTCCATAACTATTATCTTCTAATGTTTAAATCTCTATCTTTCCCTTTTACACCCACTGATTCTTTCAAACCTCTCTTCTATGCCATTATTTCAGGTTTTGTCTGTGTCTATCCTTTTCCTCCTATTTCTAATTTATTTATCACTGGGGTAACAATATTGTTTGGGCCCCCCATTTATATTCTTGACTCTGGCATTTCCTTTTTTTTATCTCGTTGTATAGCTTTATCATCTTGTCTCAAGTGCCCTTTTCATGGAATTCATGCCCTTTTAAGTTCTTTATAGCAAAATGCAACATTCAGATGTTTCTTTTTCACAGCTAGTATTCTTACAGAACAAATTCTTTTTCTCTCACTGACATTCTATTCTCCTCTCTCTTGTTTTTCCTCTTTGCCCCTTTACTCTTGCCTAGCTTCTATGTGTTTTCTTTTCACCTTGCTCGTGTTTAACCTGAACAGCTGACCATAAAATTGCGCTCTTCCATATGATCAGACACCTTCATCTTCTTTTACTTTCCATGTGAGAGTTGGGAATTTCCAGTTCTATTGGAGGGGAGCTCAGCTCGGACTATGGGCAGCTATGGCCAGCAGACCCCGCTGCTGTGCTCGCATCTCTGCTCCTAATAAGTACAGATGCTGTACCTGGGCACACACCTTCTAATTCTCCCTATGCGGATGGGTGTTATCCTCATTTCCCCAATTTCCCAAAAACGCCGAGCCGAGGAAAAGTCATTTAGACCGAGCCGTGTCTACTTTCCCTGCATCCCCCTCCTCTACCAGCAGTGGATCTCACTCTCTTCCCAGCCAACAGAGACCAAAGAAAAGAAACATCCCGCTATGGTCTAACAACTGGATCGTCTGAGTACGTCTTTCTCTAGGCTCCTACCTCTCTCCTTCACGTTACCCTTCATCCTTCATTCATCTAAATCGCCAATTAGTGCTGGAGATCGTTTGCTCAGGGTAATTATAGTCACTCCCAATTCCCTCTCAGCTTTCTTTCCACCTGGTCAGTTTCATAAAGGTTAGTCGTGATGTGATGCTTTTCTTCCTTTGGTGAGACACCGAGGGCACAGAAAGAGCTTTTCAAATTCCTCCCCAGGCCTGCCCACACATTCCACAGACTGCTTTTATCTAAATTGAGGAATAATGGAGAGCCTCCTTAGGACATTTCCACTCACATCCTATTCCCTCAATTGCATCGGGGGGCAGGAAGTAAAGGAATGGAATTAGGAGCCACCAAGGTTCCTGCAGCCTTGTGCTTCTTTCTGGCTGTTAACATTGCAGGAAGCTGTGCCTGTACTTTTATTTGATGGCTGCCAGCATACTTTTTGCTGGTTTTTAAATTTATTTGGTCTCTGGGCATGCCACATGTGTACTTTTTGGGAGAGGGGATTCTGTGATTTGGCTTCACTCTGCCACCTCATCCTGGAAGGAGAGTTAAGGTTATATATCTCCTCCCAAAAGTAACTCAATAAGTTTTGCTCTTCAACAGTGAAAACATAAAACATATCAATTTAGCCTGAGAAAAAAAGTTCTGAGGTAACATCTATTGAAATACATTCATGCACATGTATGAATCCGTAAGTAAATGTGAAAGCCAAATAAAGAATGGGACATACTTAATTGGATAAGCTTAATGTGTTTATAAAAAATGATAACAACTGTTTTAGTATCACTGGGGAATTAAAACCAGGATCAACAGTACTCTTTATGGCTCAGTTCTGAAAAAGGGGGTCAAAATCCTCCATTTCATACTTTCTTTGTATTTATTATCATTCCAATTTCACCAGAAGTGCCAAGGCATAGTCAACACATTTTCAACCCCACCATACTTAATAAATATCTAAACAGAATTGAAAAGCAGAATCCTTCAAAAATGTACCAGTAGGAAGAAAGAAATGGTCAATAATACTTTACAGATTTCCTGGGAGTTCTAGTCATTATTTTTCTATCAGTTAAGAGAATGGTTAAATGGAGATTTTCTTTTGTGGCCCCCAGAATGAACACAAAAGCTTCTTTTACATTCTGTCATGCTGAATTGAAATGATCTATATTACTTCATAAGCCAATAGCAAGGTAATAAGACAATGAAAACCTACCTGAAATCATATGACAATCTTAGCCTGATTTTTTTTAACTCTAAAAATACTGTTTGAAACAGTATTGGTCCACTCTGGCTCCAAGGTCAAGCCATGACAAGCCTAAGGAGAAATTATTGAAACTGGCAAAATCTGAAGAACATACATCATAATAATTCTTCTGAGAAACAAAGACTTGGCTTTAACAGAGCTGCCTTTAATAATTAACATAGAATGCACATTAAAAAATTTTTTAATGTTTATTTATTTTTGAGAGAGAGAGAGAGAGAGAGAGAGAGAGAGAGAGAGAGAGAGACAGGGCATGAGGGGGGGGGGGGGAGAGGCAGAGAGAAAGGGAGACACAGAACCTGAACCAGGCTCCAGCTTCTGAGCTGTCAGCACAGAGCCCAACACAGGGCTCAAACTCACAAACTGTGAGATCATGACCTCGACTGAAATCAGACACTTAACCGACCAGGCCACCCAGGTGCCCCTGGAGTGCACATTTGAAAACCAACATGTAGTATTTTACTCTGTTCTAGATAAAACTAAGATTTTTTTTTTCTACAGAAACTTGATTTCCCAGTTTCATTCATCCTGCAACGTGACAGAAGCAGAGCTCTCTGCTGGGCACAGCCAGAGGATTCAGGATATGTAAACCATAGTCGCGCCTTTACTTTCAGCCACTCATAGGATGGAAAGTGGTGCTAAATTATAAGTGCAACATAAGAAGCACCAGGCTCCATCCCAAGTCTTTTCAGCCAGGTCAAAGCAGGCGACTGTGTCAGTCATCTGGATAATTTAGGCAAAATCAAAACAAGAGCAACGACAACAACAAATAGTCGACTCATACCCTTAGAATTCTAGTAAGAGACTGATTACTGTATGTAGGTGTGTGGGTGTGCTTTTAACCATATAGAATTCATTCCCTGTGCCCAGAGCCTTTTAACAGGAAATTCACAAGAATCCCATTGCCTTCTGAGGTGTGTCTCAGACCCACGCACACAGAGTAATAAGATCAAAAAGCTATATCCAAACAGATATTCCCTTGGACTCTCTTAGGGGTCATTCTATTAATTTACACTTACTGTTGTGCTACTACCAAAATTCACTTTCATCGAGTCCTGCTCTAGCCACAGCCCAAATGCCCAACTTACATGCAAAATGTGGATTATGACTTCCAAATACCTTCTGCAGCAGCCCCACCCAATCTTATACACATTGCCTCTACACCACAGCATCCATTATGCTCCTCTGCCACTGAGCAGCAGCCATGAAGCCTGAATGAGTCTGGCCTTTCCTCTAGGCCCAGGGCTGCTCACTGGCTTAAGCTATTCAGGATGATACATCCCCTTTACCACAGAGATAAGCCAGTAAGTATATGGCGTTATCTTGGACATAGTAATGAATTCAGGTGTAGACACGAGAACTAAATTTGTTTCATTTGAAATGAAACTCAATTTCTTCATTCGGTGGCCACCACCTGCCCTCAGAGTGTTAACAAAAACGCATGTAGCCCTAGGAGCTGCCAGCAGTATCTTTTTGACTTACAGAAGAAGACAAATGGAAAGAATTGTGGACAAAAAGTATCAGAGCCCTGAAGGTATTATAAATCACTGGATTAAATCACCCCTGAAGCCTGTCTACCTCTAGAGTTTTCATTCAGAAGCCAATAGATTTCCTAATTGTTTCAACCAGTCTGGATTGAGTTTCTGTTATTCGTAGCACAAGAGCTTTCTCCTTCTTCCTAACCATATTAGAATAAAGTTTTGGTTGTCCAAAATATTTATTATCCAAAATAACAACGCCTTAGCCCAAGGCCAGTATGGCGCTTTATGGAATTGGGGCCCAAGTTCTTAATATCTTATTGTCATCACATCTTGGATATGCTGTAATCTCTGTGGTTGAAGGTGGCTCATCACTAAGTCTGTGTTCCTGGCTCAAAGATGAGAAGGGAAGAAGAAGAAGAAAGAGCATGCATCTTCTTTTCATTTAAGGGCAGAATTCAGTAGCAGCACATACCGCTTGTAGCCATAGTCTATTGGCCAGAGGATGGTTGTATGGGCACATTTAGCTATAGGGGAGGCTGAGATATGTGATCATCATCTGGTCAGCGATCGGTTGAGACAAAAAGTCTTCCACTATGGGAGAAAAAAAAAATGAATACTGGATGAAAACTACTCATTCTGCACCCTGACCTTTACCGGGATTGTCACATATAGATGCAATAATCTATTCCCTATGATTTCCCAATTCATTTCTATTTGTTCTTTTAAACCTATTTAATATCCACTCCAATTTAGCAGAATTTCAACTCCATCTGCTGAGTGCTACATGAAAATAATTCCATATTGTGTGTATGTTTGTGTGCATACCAACTAAAGCTCAAATTCTGGCTAATTTCAATAATCTGTGACTAATTTTTAATCTTTGATAGGAAAAACTGGAATTAACCCAAATTGTTTTCACTTGATGACATTAAAGATTTTTAAAGAATGGTGGTATACCAAGTGCCAGCACTTACTCTCTAAGGTCCGTTAGGAAGAGAATGGCTTGTTTTTTAACCATTTCAAAATAACTAGGTTAATGTCAAATATTGTGGATAATGTCAACTTTAGCCAAAATTCTGAACTTGTTCTAGTACATAAAATATGTTTGCTTATATTATCTGTTAGTGTTCCTAGTTCATTATACATTGTTTATTATAAATAACTTCCCAGTACCTAGGGAACCTACATTCACTTACAGAGGTTTTTATTTTTATCTTATCTTATCTTATCTTATCTTATCTTATCTTATCTTATCATCTTGTTTTATATAAAGATAGAGAGCATGAATAGGGGAGAGGGGCCAGAGGGAGAGAGAGAATCCTAAGCAGGTTCCCCACTCAGTGTAGAGCCCGATGCAGGGCTTGATCCCACCACCCTGGGATCATGACCTGAGCCAGAATCAAGAGCTAATCAATCTTAGCTCAACCAACTAAGCCACCCAGGAGCCTCTACTCACTTACTTTTTTAAATATTTATTTATTTTTGAGAGAAAGAGAGAGAGAGAGAGCATGTAAGCAGGAGAGGGGCAGAGAGAGAGGGAGATGGAATCTGAAACAGGCTCCACGCTGTCAGCACGAAGCCTGATGTGGGGCTCAAACCCATGAACTGTGAGATCATGACCTGAACCGAAGTCAGACACTCAACCAACTAAGCCAGATGCCCCACTACTTACAGATGTTTTAAACAAACATCTCTTTAAGGTATTTACCAAGATATAAAGGCCAAAATTTGACACTGATATTTGGTACCTATGCAGCACACAGGTACACGAAGACTGACAGATTTAGATGTATATACATGTAATTGTTGCTGACTAATGTCACAGAAGATGAGGGTTTTTTGGAATCCCAACAATCTAATAGGAACTTGGGGTGTAATAGGAACTTGGGATGAGGAAAAGACCAGAACTGGGCTTTATAATAAATATGATCATTAAAATAATCTACTAATAATCAATCCAAAAATCATGTACTAATCACCAACTATGTCCCAAATACTGTGTGAGTACAGGGGCAGATAAAGAATGAGACAAGGTCCCCACCGCCATGATATATTTAGTCTGGTAATATAGTCAATGTCATGTTATCAATAAAGCGCTGCTCATATCATTTTTGTTGTTGATGTATAAAACCTTCAGTGTTCCCTCTGCTTGCAGGAAAACACCCCTACTTCTTGGCAAGATATACAGGACTTTAATAATGTACTGGCTCTTGTTTACTTAGCACTTCCCTGTAACACTCTATATCCTATCCTAACATCAGTATTTATGGCTGCAGGAACATGCTATCCTGTCTCATACCTCCATGCCTTTATATAAAATCCTACCTCAGCCTGGTCTCCTTGTTTGCTACTCATTCTTTAACATTCAGCTCAGGTTTAATCATCTTTGGGGAGAAAATTTTCCTTAACCACTGTAAATAGTATTAGGTACTCTTTCTAATTCTATCCAAACAAATCATTCTCTCTGATTGCATACACTGCATTATTTCTAACTGTTAATTTGCTGACCTCTTTCATTCACTAGACTGTGGGATCCTGGGAGGGCAGTGATATTATCGTGTCCATCTTTATACCTTCTGTGCCTAGAATAGTGCCTTGTACAACATAAGAGTTCAATAAATATTTGTTGAGTTAATGAATAAAAGATATGGTGTGTTAAGTTTGTAAATGAACTGAATGCAAATTACTGTAATTCATGGATAACTTCTTCAAATTCTAAGGGAGTTACTTGAATTCTCTGAACATTTCCCCCAACAGTGTTTGGAATAACATGAGCTTTCGGCTTTCAGGGAGGGTTCTTTCGGAAGGTTCATTATTTATTATACATGAAGCAGTTTGAACTTCTTATTCTTTGTAACAAACTACTGCTAAGCACTACATAAATCATCATCATCACCATTCTGCACCATTTTCCGCGCAATTTCTACAAGCACAGAGAATATGAGACAGTGATACACTGTAGGGAAAATCCCCTTGTCCAGCAAGCACGTTGGGTTCCCTACATCAATAGGCGTTTGTAATTGTATTTGTAATGCAACCTACTGTTCCATTTAAAAATCAAAACTGGAACTGGGGAGATTGGGTGGCTCAGACAGTTAAGTGTCTGACTCTTCATGTCAGCTCAGGTCTTGATCTCAGGGTCACGATTTCAAGCCGTGTGATGGGCTCCATGCTGTGTATGGAGCCTACTTAAAAAAAAAAAGCAATCAAAGTTGGAACGAGTCAAAGCAGGAAGCAGTAGCTTCTGATTTGGAAAGGCATGCAATATCCAGCAGTTTTCTTTCCTGTGAAGCTATGGAGAGAGCTTTCTTTTTAGCTACCCAAAAGTCCATTGTGCAAGGAGAGCCTCTACAGATGACTGGGCCTGAAGGAAGAGCCAGGCAAAACACAACAGCAGAGCACACACAACACACACCAGAGACTCCCTGAAGTGTGAGACCCTGGACACTACATGACCTCTTCTTCATAAAGCCCTTACTTTCAGGAGCAGGAGATATAACACACAGAAGAAGGTGGCTTTTCTAACACAGAGAAGAATGTGGAGATTTAGACAAAAATGCCAAGATGGAGGAACTTATTCCAAAATGAAAGAACAAGATGAGGCCATGGCCAGAGATCTAAGTGAAACAGATATAAGTAACATGCCCAGTGGAGAATTTAAAGCAACACCGGACCTGAGAAAAGAATGGAAGACATCAGTGAGACCCTTAATACAGAGATAAGAGTTAAGTTAGAATCAATTACAGATGAAGGGTGTAATAAATGAGATTGGAAACATGCTTGATACAATGAACAGCAGATTGGAAGAAGCAGAGGAAAACATTAGTGGCCTAGAAGACAAAATAATGCAAAATAATGAAGCTGAACAAAAGAGAGAAAAAAGAATCATGCAACATGAGAATAGACTTAGGAAAATCACTGACTCCATCAAACAAAATAACATTCATATTATAGGAGTCCCAGAAGAAGAAGAGAGAGAAAAGGGGGCAGAAAATTTATTTCAGGAAATAATAGCAGAAAATTTCCCTAATGTGGGGAAGGAAACAGACATCCGGATCCAGGAAACACAGAGAACTCCCATCAAAATCAACAAAGGCAGGCCAACATCAAGACATACTGTAATTATATTGGCAAAATATAGTGATAAAGGAAACATCTTAAAAGCAGTAAGACAAAAGAAGTCCTTAACTTCCAAAGCAAGACACATAATGCTAACTGGAGATTTCTCAACAGAAAGTTGTCAAGCCTGAAGGGAGTGCCATGATATGTCTGAAGTACTGAATGGGGAAAATCTGCAGCCAAGAATACTCTATCCAGCAAGGCTATCATTCAGAATAAGAGGAGAGATAAAGAGTTTCCTAAACAAACAAAAACCAAAGGAGTTCATGACTGCTAAACCAGCCCTCAAGAAATATTAAAGGGAACTCTGAGTGTAAAGGGGAGACCAAAACTGACAAAGACAAGAAAGGATCAGAGAAAATCTCCAGAAACAATGGCAATAAATACATATTTATCAATAATTAGTTTGCTTTTTTTTTTTGGTAAAGTCAACTTACCGAGGTATAATTTGCAAACAATAAAATGTACCCATTTTAAGTGTATACTTCAGTGAGTTTTACAGATTTATGTATCAATAATTATTTTTTTTTAAACGTTTATTTATTTTTGAGACAGAGAGAGACAGAGCATGAACAGGGAGGGGCAGAGAGAGAGGGAGACACAGAATCTGAAACAGGCTCCAGGCTCTGAGCTGTCAGCACAGAGCCTGACGCGGGGCTCGAACTCACGGACCGTGAGATCATGACCTGAGCCGAAGTCGGACGCTCAACCGACCAAGCCACCCAGGTGCCCCTCAATAATTACTTTTAATGTAAATGGACTAAACGCTCCAATCAAAGGACATAGGGAGGAGGTGCCTAGGTGGCTGAGTTGTTTGAATATCCGACTGGATTTTGGCTCAGGCCATGATCCCAGGGTTGTGGGATCAAGCTCCATGTTAAGCTCCGCAGTGAGTGTGGAGTCTGCTTAAGATTCTCTCTCTCTCCCTCTGCCCCTCTCCTCCACTCCTGCTCTCTCTCTCTCTCTCTCTCTCTCAAAAAAAAAAAAAAAAAAAAAAAAAAAAAAAAAAAA